>NC_080173.1:6228972-6528972 GCF_950295315.1 Erinaceus europaeus | reverse complement strand
ATAGAATTATAATGGGAAAAACTGTGAAGCACAGAACTAAGAGGCACGTTGAGTCTGCACTGTTGAGGTCTGCTTGTTTGGATCATGGATTGATATGCATACAGTCAGCCTCAATATTCTAAATATTCAAGTACAAGTAACTCAAAGAGAAACAGTAAAAGGCTAAGCATCCAACAGGATTTTCTGGAAGGCATTTCTTTTTGTTCTGTTTTAATTGATGGGAGGATTGTCCACATTATATTAGTGTGATGATGATGGTGGTGATAATGATATTGGTGCTGAAGAAATGAAAGATATTCAATATTTACAGAGAAACATTAATGTAGCAGCAGCCTCCCGTAAACTTTCAAAGAAATACTAAAGTTACTTCAATTCCAGTAGTAGTAATTGAAGATGTAAAAATATCTCACCTTTTCAAGGAGAATGCAGTTTAAATGTGTCCAAGTACTTCCATGTTACTTCATCAGTAAAATTCTATCATACTTTACATAAAATGAGTATACTCTCCTCCTTAGACTAAAACTCTTATCATACTGTACATAAAATGAGTGTACTCTCCTCCTTAGACTAAAATTCTATCACAGTGTATGTAAAATGAGTGTATCTCCTCCTTAGACAAAAATTCTTATCATACTGTACATAAAATGAGTGTACTCTCCTCCTTAGACTAAAATTCTATCATAGTATACGTAAAATGAGTGTACTCTCCTCCTTAGACTAAAATTCTATTATACTGTACATAAAATGAGTGTACTCTCCTCCTTAGTAAAGAAGATAATTGACCTGGGAGGATGCTTGCTTTGTCAGGCACTCAAGCCAAGTTCAACTCTTAACCATCCACACTGAAGGACGCTTTGGTACTGTTATAACTTTCCTCTCTCTCTCTCTCTCTCTCTCTCGTAAAGCCCCACTGACAAAAACAAAAAAGGAAAAGAACAGAAATTTGAGTTACAAAAAGGCAACTGAAATCCAAAAATAACATCTATTTTCATCCTTAACTGGCAAAGGCAGCAAAAGATAAAAATTCAATGTAAAATTCCTGGACTTTGAAATCCCCACAGTAACCCCACAAAGATCTCAGATGTTGGTGTTTTTTATTTTCTTTTATTCTCCTCATAGGAAAACAGCATTCATGACAGTAAAAATAACAACCAAAAAAACCCATTTATTTGTAATATTGCAAATTACCTAACTGCCATCTGATATAACCATGCTTCATCTACTTTTTTCCTTTGGTCACTGCAGGAACTTCATTTTCCATGGCTCAGTTTTTCAGAGATAGAGAGACAGAGATAGAGAGAAACAAGAGACACCACAGCTCCCAGGATTCCACCATTGTGGTAAGGACTGGTTTCTAGGTTAGAATTTGGTTCAGGTACATGACAAAACACAGAAGCTGTTTGATGGCTCTGTGTAATTTCTTGAGATTTCAATTTTGTATAGATAAATCAGAGGTTGTTTTTTTTTTTCCCCTGCCAAGGAGAATTTGCTAAAGTCTTTACTTAGGAAACAAGCCAAAGTTACACTTAAAACTGAAATGAACATTTTAGAAGTTTAAAATTATAAATTAAAAAGTGAGGCTTTTAAAATCATATTCTTAAATAAAGAACCATCAGCAAATGAAAACTTTGGTTTGTCATCTCTAGCATGGTGAATGGTGACTCTGCTTTCAAAACATCTGTCCATTCAGAATTATAATCAATTTACTGGAAAAGGGGTCTCTGCAAATGTAGGTAAGCTAAAAATCTTGGGATGAAATCAACCTAGATTAAGATTAACACAAACCCAAGATTCAATGGCATAATCTTTGTAAAATCTTGTGAACAGAGAGATAAAGCTATCCTGAGACACTGAATGGCCAGAAACTGGAAGAAGGAAAGAGGGCTCTCCTGTAAAGACTTAGAGAAAGAATATTCCTCCAATATTTTGATTTCAGATTTCTGACATCCAAAACTTTAAGACAGTAATTCCCGGGAGCGCAGAAGGTTAAATGCACAAGGTTAAGCGCACAGTGCAAAGCACAAGGACTGGCCTAAAGATCCCGGTTCGAGCCCCCGGCTCCCCACCTGCAGGGGAGTCGCTTCACAGGCGGTGAAGCAGGTCTGCAGGTGTCTATCTTTCTCTCCCCTCTCTGTCTTCCCCTCCTCTCTCCATTTCTCTCTGTCCTATCCAACAACGACGACATCAATCACAACAATAATAACGACAACAATAAAACAACGAAGGGAAAAAATAAAAATATAAATATAAAAAAGATAATAATTCCCTTTGTTTTAAGCCACTAGGTCTGTAGTCAACCCAGATCTGTGATCTTGGGAAGTTTCCAACAGAGAGAGAAAACTCTGGTATTGGGAGTGGCATGAAATTGTATTCTTGTTATCCCACAGTTTTGTAAATCTATATTAAATCATTATTTCACAGAAAGCACACACATAAAGAGAGTTACTCACATTTGATTCTGGCTGCTCAACACTTTTTCTTTGCTTCTATTACAACACAGATTACAGGACCCTGACGTTTGGAGTTGACAGAACTATCTCTTCAACTAGATGACCTATTGACTCACAACCTCTTTATATTTGGCATGCATTCATTCCTTCAGTGGTCTAGCTAGACTTCCTTCCTTAGGACTGTGACTTTGGGCCTAAGTTCTAGCAAGCAACATCCACCTCATAGAAGCAGTGTGAAGACAAGCTTTCACCAAATGGGAATCCAACTCTGCCCAGCATTTTTAAGCTATGGAAATGCAGGAGGGAAGAGGGGACATAAGCTCCTGCCTTTCTGGAGTTTACAGTTACCCACCAAGCAGGAAACAGAGTCAATGTGTGATAAATACTATATAAGAAGCAGCAAATCTTCTTGAGGAAGTTTACCTGAGAATGAATCCAAGAGGTGATAAATGGGGCCAAGTGGACTCCAGTGAAAGTTGAGTGAATAGCAAAGAAGGTTGAAAATAGAAGATAACATAGGTCAGAGGCCTGGAAGTATGTTTTCATATTCAGAGAAACTGGAGTCCAAATGGTTATAATGAGCAGAAGTGCCAGTATCTATACAGACCCTATTTATATTACTGGTGTGGCATAATAATTTAGGCCATTTCTATTTCATTTCAGAAATATCCTGGTGCTGAAGACCATCATGTAATAGCAAAAAAAGAAAAACGACAGAAGAGTAGCAAGAGAGGGAGCTGGGTGGCGACACACCCGGTTAAGCGCACAGAGAGCTAAGTTCAAAGACCTGCGAGACAAACGCTTCACTAGCGGTGAGGCAGGTCTGCAGGTTTCTATCTTTCTATCTCCCTCTCTATCTCCCCCTCACCTTCAATTTCTCTGTGTCTTATCAAATAAAATGTTTTTTAAATAAAAAAAAAAAAAAAGGAAAAGGAAAAAAAATGGCCACCAAGTGCTGTGGATTCTGTCAAGCCCCAGCAATAATTGCTGAGCCCCAACAATAATCCTGGAGGCAAAAAAAAAAAAAAAAAAAAAAAGCATGAAGAGATGAAGTCAAGAAGGTTTGGAAGAACATCACATATCGCGCTGAGAACTTTCATCTTGATCTTAAGGATTTAAGAGTCATTAAAGGATTTTCATCAGAACAATTACATGATCTGATTTTCGCCTTTTCTAATAACTACAGCTGCTTCAAATAAAAGATTTCTGTTGACTGAAGATTAGCATTCCCATGAATTTAGAGAAGATTTTCAGTGTCTAGTACTTACAAGGAATTATTAACTTGATGTGTTGAGACGTTCTTAGAAGTTAGCATTAAAAGAAGAAGAAGAAGAAGAAGAAGAAGAAGAAGAAGAAGAAGAAGAAGAAGAAGAAGAAGAAACAGAAACAGAACTTAACAGGCAAAGTGTTTGAAAAGGTACTTCTTTAAGAGTTTCAAACAGGTAAACGTTGTTGACCCTCGGGAGTCGGGCTGTAGCGCAGCGGGTTAAGCACAGGTGGCGTAAAGCGCAAGGACCGGAGTAAGGATCCTGGTTTGAACCCCGGCTCCCCACCTGCACGGGAGTCGCCTCCCAGGCGGTGAAGCAGGTCTGCAGGTGTCTGTCTTTCTCTCCTCCTCTCTGTTTTCCCCTCCTCTCTCCAATTCTCTCTGTCCTGTCCAACAATGAACAACAATAATAATAACCACAACAATAAAACAACAAGGGCAACAAAAGGGAATAAATAAATAAATATTAAAAAAAAAAGTTGTTGACCCTCAAAAGCTAGTTATCAGGAAAAAATGCAAGTCAAAACAAAACTTTTTATGCCCAATATGCAAAAATAAAAAGCCCAATGATATCAATTGCTGGGTCTACTCATTCACACATTTAAAAACATTTGCTGGCAGGGGTGCAGGAAAAGCAGCCCAGGAGCAGCGCACTGGCCTACCAAAAACATTTGCTGAGAATCTGTCACTTCCCATACAGTTGTAATGAGAATTCAGTAAAAAAGAAATATATATATATATATATATATATATATATATTTTTTTTTTTTTTTAATGTGGATGGAGTTCAGTAGTGAAGTATATGTTATGCATACCTAGGAATCTGGATTCAATTTTCCAACCACAGAAAATGTCAGGGCATTGATCTGATCACTTTCTCTCAAGATAAAAAAAAAAAAAAAGCAAATATCTCCTGTGACAGAACTTGGACTGGAGCTGGTGCAATGCACCAAAGTAAAGGACTCTGGGTGGGGAGGGTTCAGGTCCTGGAGCATGATGGCAGAGGAGGGCCTAGTGGGAAGTTGCATTGTTATGTGTAAGTGTTAGGCATGCACTAACTATTGTATTTTACTTTAAACCATTAATCCCCAATAAAGAAATTAAAAAAAAAAATCCTATGACAGCTTAGCTGGAAAGAAAAGTGAGGTGTTACTGGCAATAGGCTTTATCAGATGGAAAAGGGGTAAGAATGTTGGGAGAAAAGATTTGTAATTTTAAACGTGTTCAGAGAAGGAGACAACACTAAGGAGACAACAGCAACTACTGACCTACAGAAGATAAAAGAGAAATTTCTCCAGGTATCTGGAGATAATAAATCCAAGTAGAAAAAAAAACAAAAAACAAGCAATGACCTTATTAGAAATAGCAGACACACATACTTTCAAAGTTAAATAAATTTAAGTGGTCTACAGGCATGTGAAAAAAGGCTTATCACCACTTATTAGGGAAATGCAAATCAAAACCACACTGAGGACTAAGGTGTAGATTACCAATGAAACCAGTGTTGCTGTGTGGGGAGCCCTGGGTACAAACGCCTGGTTATGTGGGAATTTCCTGCATGGTACCAGGGCAGTTCTACTGATGGTGGAATAGTGTTGAAGTGTCTCCTTTTTTATCAGCTTTCCCTCTCTTCTCTCTCAAAAAAAAAAAAAAAAAAGCAGGGAAGCTTCTCAGCCCTGAGTTCATTTGTAAGCCCAGCACTATTCAAAATGAGAGAGAGCTATTAACCGACTACTAGAAAAAGGGTCTACAGAAAAAAAAAATTCTCAAACAAGATGTGCTGGCAAAGGTGTAAAAAGTAACTCATGGGAGTCAGGCAATAGCGCAGCGGGTTAAGCGCACATGGCGCAAAGAGCAAGGACCAGCGTGGATCCCAGTTCAAGCCCCACCTGCAGGGGAGTCGCTTCACAGGTGGTGAAGCAGGTCTGCAGGGGTCTGTCTTTCTCTCCCCCTCTGTCTTTCCCTCCTCTCTCCATTTCTCTCTGTCCTATCCAACAACGACGACATCAGTGACAACAACAATAACTACAACAACAATTTTTTTTAAAAGGGAATATAAATTAAAAAAAATATTTTTAAGTAACTCAAATACATCGTTTGGTAGGGAAATAAATCAGTGCAAACTCTGGAAAACAACATAGCATTTCCTTAAAATACCAGACATTGAGGGAGGTCGGACAGTAGCACAGTGGGTTAAGTGCATGTGGTGCAAAACACAAGGACCAGAAGCAGGATCCCAGCTGAGCCCCTGGCTCCCCACCTGCAGGGAAGTCGCTTCACAAGCCATGCAGCAGGTCTGCAGGTGTCTGTCTTTCTCTCCCCCTCTCTGTCTTCCCCTCCTCTCTCCATTTCTCTCTCTGTCCTATCCAAGAACGACAACAACAATAATAACTGCAAAAAAAAAAGGGCAACATAAGGGAAAATAAATAATAAAAAAATAAATACTAGATATTTAAATACTGTATGACCTACATTTGTCTACTGATATGATGAGACCAAAAACACTTGAGAAGATATATGTAGCCCTAAGTTCACAGAATCTTTACAAGGCATAGAAGTGATGTAAATGTCCAGGAATAGATGACCAGGTAAAGAAATCGTGGGGCCAATGTGCCTTGGAGCTCTGCTTCCCCAGAGCCCTGTCCCACTAGGGAAAGAGAGAGACAGGCTGGGAGTATGGATCCACCTGTCAGCACCCATGTTCAGCGGGGAAGCAATTCCAGAAGCCAGACCTTCTACATTCTGCAACCCACAATAACCCTGGGTCCATATTCCCAGAGGAATAGAGAATGGGAAAGCTATCAGGGGCGGGGATGGGATATGGAGCTCTGGTGGTGGGAACTGTGTGAAGCTGTATCCCTCTTATCCTATGGTTTTGTCAAGGTTTCCTTTTCATAAATAAAAAATTTTAAAAGAAAAAAAAGGAATTGTGGGGGGTCAGAAGGTAGTGCAGCGGGTTAAGCACAGGTGGCTGTACGTGCAAGGACTGACTACGGATTTAAGTAACAGCAGAATAGCGACTGGAGCCAAAGAATTAAATGAAGTATAGAATCTAAGAGAGGGAAAAACATCAGAGAACTGAAAAAAAAAAATTTAATGTTCAAAGGACCTAATCACAATAAGATCAAAGAATAGTTTAAACAAAAGTTCCTGCAGGAGTTAGAGATCAGACAGGGACCTTTGAGCTTTGAAAAGCAAGGGAGTCCGGTGGTAGCAAAGCGTGTTAAGCACGACCGGCAGAAGGATCCCGGTTTGAGCCCCAGCTCCCCACCTGCAAGGGAGTAGCTTCACAGGCGGTGAAGCAGGTCTGCAGGTGTCTGTCTTTCTCTCTCCCTCTCTGCCTTCCCCTCCTCTCTCCATTTCTCTCTGTCCCATCCAATAACAACAACATCAATAACTACAAGAATAAAACAACAAGGGCAACAAAAGGGAATAAATAAAAAAATTGAAAAAAAAGAAAAAGAAAAGCGAGATAGCAGTGAGTGATAAGTTGGCATCTTGGAAGTAAGGTATAGAAAGTTATGTGAGAAAGAGGACCAAAATTACCAACACCAATGGATGGATGAACTGCATGTACTTGACACTGAGCTTGACCAAGATAGCGTTAATCCTAAGAACTGAGCATCTCAGAGAGAATGAGAACGCAACAATTATGAATGTTATTAGGATGCTACTAGTATGGCATCACAGTACTAAGGCAAAATAAATATATGAAAATACATAATATAGAGAGGCCTGTAGAAATACTTATTATCGTACCAATGGTGCAGTATCATAATGCCACAAACAAATCTTCGTTCACACTCAAATTTATGCTGTCTAGCTGGCTTATATGGCAGATGGTTCTTTTTGTTGCTGGTGTGTGTTAATCAGAAAATTTCAGGAAAATGAAGCATTATTTAAAAAAAAAAAAAGATTAGTAATGAAAAATAATTCTAACCTGGAGGGTGGAGAGAAAGGAGAAGGAAAAGATGAAGAACTTACCAGAACAAAGAGGGAGGACTGAGTAGATGCAAAGGGAAATCTAGCCAGCTAACTGTAACATGAATGAAATAAATGTCCCTCTTTTCCACTTTAACCATCTCTACTCTACATTTTGTACAAGGGGACCTAGTCAGTTCAGTTGAACAACAACTTAAGACTTTTAATGGAGGATTTTAAAACTCCAATTTCCTCCTTCAACTGAACTTTATTTTGCTATTGGAAAGTGTGAGAAAGCAAAATATAGTCTGATGACTTGGTCATCAGTGTTTCTTGCTCTTTTCTGAACCAGTGGTTCCTACCATCTCAGCTGGGGTGAAGTGAAGGCAGGAACCCAAGTACTTACAGTAGATTTTTGGACCCATCTCAGAGAGTATTTAATAGAAGTTAAGAAGTGCATTCTAGGAGGCCGGGTGGTAGCACAGCAGTTTAAGCGCATGTGGCACAAAGCTCAAGGACCGGCGTAAGGATCCTGGTTCAAGTCCCCAGCAGGGGAGTCATTTCACAGGCAGTGAAGCAGGTGTGCAGGTGTCTGTCTTTCTCTCCCCCTCTCTGTCTTCCCCTCCTCTCTCCATTTCTCTCTGTCCTATCCAACAACGAATGGCATCATCAACAACAATAATAACCATGACAAGGCTATAATAACAAGGGCAACAAAGGGGTGGAAAAAAATGGCCTCCAGGAGCTGTGGATTCATGGTGCAGGCACTGAGCCCCATCAATAACCCTGGAGGCAAAAAAAAAAAGAGGAAGAAGTAGTTCATTCTAGGGAGCAAAGTTAGCCTGTGATGTAGTACAGACACAAAGAACTGGTGCAACTGCCTAAACACGAAAAGTGGAAGGCTGAGTGTGATTCCGTCACTAATTCTTGGGAAACCTTGAATTCTTATGAGTAATCCCCCTGCCCGAGGTAACCAAAGTATATAGACATATTTCTGCGGTAGCCATTGAGGCTACCTGTTTTTCATCTTATCTTCAGTCTAATAGCTAAACAGGAAGTTTTCTGCAGGATGCTCTAATATCCTCTGTTCAGAGTAACAGCTTTAGCACTTTTCTTTCCTTTTCTCCCATGATACACTTAATGTTTCCGTTCGGGATCCTGGATTCAGTCACAGATTTCCTGTAGGAAGTTGAGTTCCTTAACTCTTTTGCAGGAATCAGTCATACCCTTGCCACATAAAAAAAGTCACAAGGACCCTTTGTAGAGAGTCTTCATTTATTGATTTGCCCTAGAGAAGGTCAGAACAAGAATACTAATGAAATCTTAAAATATATGGCAAGATTCAATGTCAGCCCCAAGGCATCCCCTCTAAACCAAATATTAAAGCAACTCTTGATCATAGAGAAGGAGAAATGGTTCACTGGGAATAATTATGAAAGGAAGTTCATCTTCCAAGCTTTATCTTGCCACTTAGAAATCATTATAAGGCTAACTGCCCCTGAACCCTACCTACAGCAAAAACCTTCACGCATGGTGAAGTAGTATTGCAGGTGTCTCTGTCTTCCTATCTCCCCTTTATCTCTCAATTTATCTCTGTCCTATCAAGAGAGAAAGAGAAGAGAAAGGGAAAGAGAAAAAGGACGAGGATTGTTGTATGCTTTACATTGGGTTCTAGTTCTCCCCCGCCAAAAGAATTGCATCAGTCCTGTTAATTTCGTGGCCCGCTTGGCCCCACCCCTAAAAAACCCGCCAGAGTTCCAGGGTTGAAGAGTTGCAGAGTTGGAGAGGGTTCCAGAGTTCCAGAGTAAGGGAGAGTGCTTGCGCCGCCGCAAAGAGACAGCAGAGTTCTGTTTGGTGATTAGTTTGTCTTAGTTTATGAATCGTGGTTCCTGAATAAAGAAATACAGCTGTCCTGCCCAAAAAAAAAAAAAAAAAAAAAAATTTGGAATGTTTCTGGACGTCTCCAGAAACTTTGGCTGCGTCCAGCATTTTTATATAAAGCCAATTACCTTTTAAAGTACTCCAAGCAGATGGGTCATGCAAAAAAAAAAAAAAAAGTGTTTTTTTTTTTGTCATTCAACACACTCACTCACAAAAACAACTGGCCAGTTATAACAAAAGACATACAGGGAAAGGGTAGGAGAGGGGTCTCTGTGAGCCAGATTTTGTAGGTTCTGCCATGTCGTATTACGGGTCTTGGGATGTATCCTGCAGAGGATGATGGCCAAGTGGTAGTGCACTTGATTGAGCATGTCACCATGGGCAAGAGCCCAGGTTCAAGCCCCATAAAGATGATTGTAACATGAGAGGTTAACCAGCAGCCTAAAAATCTCAAGTTATTCCCTCCCATTTTATTTTAGTGACATGAACTATTTGTTAGGACTCGCCCCCTCCCCGCCATCTGCAGAGGGTATGCTTCACACGTGGTAAAGCAGATCTGCAATTGCTGATCCTTCTCCCTCCTTCTCAGTCTCCCACTCCCCTCTTGATTTCTCTCTGTCCTACCCAATAAAAGAAGGGTCAGGAATGGCCACTGGAGGTAGTGAATTTGTAGTGCTAGCACAGAGCCCCAGAGAAAACCTTGGTGGTAATAAAAAATGGAAGAGGAGGAGGAGGGGAAGGAGGGAGAGGGGAGGAAAGAGAAAAAGAAAAAGTAAAAAAAAAAAAAAAAAAGAAGAACGGTATTTCGAATTGACCATGCAGGTAGATACATTTCAAGATTACAAGAAAGCCTTCTCTAGATAATTTTACACCTCCTCAGAAACGTCATAGCAATCTAAGTGAAGAAACAGCTGATGCTCTAGGGAGGTTCTTTGATGAAAAGGAACCAGCAAGGATATCCATCATGGTGATTACAGATGTAATCATAGCTCTGCCTATAGAGGCAATAATGATGCGTCTACGTGGACATTAACCATCTCATCTTGTCTTCCTTGTCTTCTTCTTAGTTTCCCTTTCAAAAAACAAATGGAAAGAAGTTCTGTGGTAGATATTTTATATATCTTGATAATTTCTAGAAAAAAGATCTTGGGCCTGACTCTTAGACAACTCTGTGAGGACACAGACGGACAGCTTCAGGACTGCTGTACTGTGGCAGGGAAACAGTGTTGGGCGTGATACCCTTGGCATTCTCAACCTATGTCTGAAAGAGATGGTTAAATTTGACTAAATCAACAGACCTTATTAAGAATTTTCATTTATCATCTCAGGGGCCTATGGAAGAATATAGGCTTAGCACAAGGCCTATTAATATGGGAGTCAGGAGATAGCTAAGTTAATAGACTGCACACCTTACTATAAATGAAGGCCAGGTTCAAAACCAGGCATTATTTAATATTTCAGAGTATACTTGAGAGCACCATGAAGGGCTTCAGGGGAGTTCCATGAATGACAGAGTGGTACAGAAATGTCTCCCCTCGGGAGTCGGGCTGTAGCCCAGCGGGTTAAGCGCATGTGGTGCAAAGCACAAGGACCGGCATAAGGATCCAGGTTCGAACCCTGGCTCCCCACCTGCAGGGGAGTCGCTTCACAGGCGGTGAAGCAGGTCTGCAGGTGTCTATCTTTCTCTCCCCCTCTCTGTCTTCCCCTCCTCTCTCCATTTCTCTCAGTCCTATCCAACAACGACGACAACAACAATAAAACAACAAGGGCAACAAAAGGGAATAATAAAATAAAATATTTTAAAAAAAAAGAAAGAAATGTCTCCCGTCTTTATGTTCCCCTTTCCTTCTTTTCATCTTCCCATCTCTCCTTCCTACTCAACTTCTCCCTGTAAATAAAAAAACCTTGAAGAAACTGGGCCCAGGAGGCTACTCAGTTGAATTTTAAATGCACAGAGCCCTGAATTAAGTTGAGAGAGAGAGGGAGAGGCAGGAGGAGCAGGAGCAGGAGGAAAAGACAAGACGTGGGGGAAAAGGAAATCAAGGGTAGTGTAAATAGGCAGAGTATAAAGATAAGAGATGCTTATTGTTAGTCAGCCTGGCTAGTTTCTGGTCCTGATCAATCACTGACAGAATGGAGCACACAGGAAGACTTTCATTACCTCTCTAGTCCTAAGTTTCCCATGTAGCGAGGCAATATACATGAAACATGACACAGAATGCCTTGAATGGTGATCACTTAACAAATGTCATCGTGTGTTGCTAATATAGTGTTTCATAAAAATAACACTGGCATCAGAAGAGATGCCTCTGGAAAGATAAGATCATTAAAAGCCTTCATCATATCAATATTTTGTTCCAGCTTACATCATTTCCCTTCGCATGTCAGTGCTGAGATATTTAAAGTTTTACGCAGATAAAAGCAATTCAGCTTTGTAAATATGGTATGGTTGGTCACATCCATGTGATAAAAAAAAAAAAATGAAGAATTTTTTTTATAATGTCCCAGAAATCATGAAACTGCTTCATCTCTCCATCTTCCTGTTTAAACAGAGATTCTTATGAGCGATCTGGAATAACAGATTCAAACAAACCTGAGTGTGAACTGCGCTCTCTTGGGTCGCAAGGATGTTGCTTACATTTTAGATCCTGTTTTCTTCCCGGATGGAGCACTGCTAGCACCAGGTGCTTCTCCCACTGTTATCAGCTCCTCTTCAGGACTCAGCCTGCTAGAAACAACTTCCTGCGTGGGTCTATAGCCCCTGTATGAGAGTCTGTCAAAGGTTATCTCCCTGTGGGGCTGCAGTTCCCAAGGTTCATCTCAATCTGGTTCAGTCATTTAAAGCCTGTGCCAGAGGACCTGAGAGGAAACAGAGTTCTTGCTCAAGGAGAGCTCAGAAAGAAGGTGAAAAATAATGACAGCAGGTGTGTGGCTGAGATGCTCAAAAAAAAAAAAAATCAGATGACAAAGCCACCAGACAAACCCTTCTGGGAAAAATAGTGAATGCATGACATTTTTAACCATGCTTTTTTTAAAAAAAAAAAGGGTTTATTTTATTATTATGTATGAGAAAGTGTTTGACATGGGACAGAGAAAAGGAGAGAGAGAGAGACTAGAACACCCTTCTGGTGTATGTGGCATCTGTGATCAGACCAGAAATCTCAGGCACGACAGCCTGATGCTCTATCAGCTGTATCTAGACACACAAATCCACGACATTTCACTCAAAGACTACTAGATCTGTTCACACATAGCTAAGGGTAATATTGTTCCCAAGAACTTGAGTTCAGGCAGAATAAAAACATATTAAAAGCTTTAAAAATATTTAGGTAACCTTGGTTTATAAGATTATATATGCTTTAGAAGAACAACTTCACATCTCTTCAGAATGTGACCACACCCTCCACCAAAGTATGTGGACCCACTCCACCCTCGCATCTGCTTTCTTCAGTGCCCTGGGGTAGCCTCAGTTCCATAGTCTGACAGTTGCTTTCTTTTGACTTTACTTGTTCCTTCAGATATCCCAGATGAATGAGACAATTCAGTATTTTCCTTAAATGCAAGCAAGACCCTTCATTATTTCTCATAGAGCCAGTTCAGTGGTAATACCTCTAGTTGTTGTTTCCCTGAAAAGCTTTCATTCAAATCTGAGTTTAATCTAACTACACAGAGTATACTTGCATATAAATCTTCCCCATTCAAAATTCTGATGCTATCTTGACAGTCCTTTCTGACCTTTAGTTTCTGATATGAAATCAGCTTATGAGGAGTCCCATAAAGATAAATGTCTCTTGAATTTTCTTCTCTTGCTACACTCTGGATTATATCTTGACTCTTTGTCATTTTAATCACAGTATGTCTTGACTAATTTCTTTGTGTGTGTGTGTATCTCATAGAGCTTCCCATATCTGATTATCTAATCCGTTCCTTGGTAGAAAAAAATTTCAATTAGTATTTTTTCCCTTTTGTCACCCTGGTTGTTTTCATCGTTGTTGTGGTTATTATTATTGTTTCCATTGATGTCGTTGTTGTTGGGTAGGACAGAGAGAATGGAGCGGGGAGGGGAAGACAGAGGGGGAGAGAAAGACAGACACCCGCAGACCAGCTTCACCACCTGTGAAGCGACACCCTGCATGTGGGGAGCCGGGGGCTCAAACCGGGATCCTCCTGCTGGTCCTGGCGTTTTGTGCCACGTGCGCTTAACCCGCTGCACTACCGCCCGAGCCCCTCAGTTAGTATTTTTCTGAAGGAAACATCCTGTCCCTTCTCCTTCTCTCTTCTCCCTCTGACACTCCGATGACTCAAGTATTAGTCCTTCTGATGTTGCCCCATGCCTCTCTGGTTTTCATGGTCTCCTCTACCTAACTGCCAGGTCAATATTTTAACCTTTGGCTTCTGCCTTTCTGTTCTTGTGCTCCTCTAGGTATGACTTCTTCATACTTTCTCTAACTTTGTTGAAGTTTTTTGTTTGTTTGTTTGTTTGTTTGTTTGCTATTGAATGTTTCATTTCAGTGAGCACTCTCATGATAATAACTTTGAAGTCTTCTTTAGGAAGTTTAATTTGAATTTGGATTTTTTTTTCCAGATACTATCTTGGTCAGTTATTTTTGTCTCTCAATATCCTTTCATTTTATTTGTTGGTCTATTATAACCTGGATTAAGAGGTCAGTCTTTTAATGGGTCTGAGCAATGACCAGTCCCAAGTGCCTATCACCAAGACCTAGTCACCCCGAGATCTCTTCCCAGTTGATCTGCCATCAGGTGGAAACTGTTTTTCCTTTTGTTTTTCTCCGCATGTTCTCACAGTCTATACCCCAACCTTCTACTCCCCCTGCCATTATGGAAATTTGCCTGGATTTCATGTTCTTTTGTACTTGAGTTTTTCCATGTACTGTTGTAGTTTTACTGTTACTGAGATAAAAGTAAAACCTCGATCCATCCTACTCAGTCATCTTGGCCAACAGTTGAGGGAAAAAGTGCTGAATCTACTTCTAAGGAAGTAACTGTTACCACCTCCATGGATAATTCGTCTTCAAAACCGAGACTACCAATTTTACTCCCGTTTGACAACAGGTGATCTTATGGGAAAGTGAGGATACTTTATCATGCTCTTATTTAATTTTGTTTAAAGTTGAAGGGACTATCACTCTACCTCCCAGACTGGGAAGGGTAGTAGGTAGACAGGGTTTAAAAGAAGCATAGAAACTAATCAGCAGGGGTTGGAGAGCTGGTTCCACAGTAGAGAGCCTGCCTTGTATGAGTCCTTGGATTGTATACCAAACAACACATAAGCGCAACAAAGCCAAAAAAAAAAAAAAAAGAAAAAGAAAAAAAGAGATAGATCTTCATGGATGGTGAAGCAGTGCTTTGTGTTTACTTCTCTCTCTCTCTCTCTCTCTCTCTCTCTCTCTCTGTCTCTCTCTCTCTCACACACACACACACACACATACACACTTTCTCTTATGTAAATAAATAAATGAACAAGGGAGTCCGGCAGTAGCACTGCGGGTTAAGCGCATGTGGCGCAAAGCACAAGGACCGGCTTAAGGATCCCAGTTCGAGCTCCTGGAGCCTCACAGGCGATGAAATAGGTCTGCAGGTGTCTTCCCCCCCCCTTTCTCTGTCTTCCTCTCCTCTCTCCATTTCTCTCTGTCCTATCTAACAACTACAACATCAATAACTACAACAATAATAACTACAACAACAATAAAAAAAACAAGGGCAACAAGAGGAAAAATAAATTTAAAAAATTAAATATACAAGCAAAATGACCATCTGGAAGAGTCACTAATAACAGTCAGACAGAAATATCAATGCCTATCCCGGTTCGAACCCCGGCTCCCCAGCTGCAGGGGAGTTGCTTCACAAGCAGTGAAGCAGGTCTGCAGGTGTCTATCTTTCTCTCCCACTCTCTGTCTTCCCCTCCTCTCTCCATTTCTCTCTGTCCTATCCAACAAGGACAACATCAAGAACAACAACAATAAGACAATGAGGGCAACAAAAGGGAATAAATCAACCAAAAAAAGAAAGAAAGAAATATCAATGCCTGTCAACAAATAAGCAGTATATGTATATAAGCCACTTAGTTAAAGAAAAAATAATAATAAAATTGTGTAGTCTGAATGATCAACTTACTGACAGTATAAGCAGAAAGCTAATTTAGGAATAGGGAAAATATCACCCAGTACACTTCCTCTAAGCTAGTCAGTCATTTCCTCTTTACAACTCAAGTTTCCTTCCAAGCACAAACAGGCTCAAGTAACCATCCAATACTTCCCAAACAGGTCCATCCATTCCGCTCCAACACAGTCACTGATTTCAAGGAAAAATGATGATCAGTAGCAACAGAAAAATTCAGAGTATGATTATTAATTTGCAAAAAGAAAATGGGACAAAACAAAGGTGGTGGGGATGTGAGGATGGGGGTAGATAATTTAACGGTTATGCAGAGAAACTCTCTTGCCTGTGCTTGAAACTCCAAAGTCCCAGGTTCAACCCCCACCACCACTGTAAGTGGTGTACAGTACAGTGCACAGTCCTTTACTTTGATGCAATACACTATATCTAGTCCAAGGTCAGTGCTCTAGTAAAAAACAAAAATTAGGGGACGAGAGTTCTTATAGTGATTAATGTTATTATAGAATTGCTTTTACTATGAATCTCCTTTTCCAGATTTATGTAAGAACTTTTCTCAAATCCCTAGAAATATTTTTCTAGTAATGAGATAAAACTAAGCAGTTTCTAAGCTACAAGACAATTCAGAACACATCCCATTGTGATATACTACTTAGGACTAAAATATGCCTAGGTGAAACCATGTTTCCTGTAAGATTTCAGAATATCAAAGAATATTTCCTATAAGAAGATTGCAGAGTATCAACATGATAAAAAATTGAATCTGAATTAAAAATAAGCAAGTCTTACTACTCTTGAAATACTACTAAAAAATTGCACAACAGAACAATTTCTACGCCCACACACACTAGAAATGTACTGTTTGTAGTAGGGCTTGTGTTTAACCAGTGTCTACTGAGTACCATTTTAAAAACTACCAGGAATAAAAAAAAAAGTGCTCAAATCATGTTTGAGAGACAAATGAATGACTGAATTACTATACCTTATTTTTAATGTGCTCACTGAATGAATGATACATAGAACTCTTAACTGTGCTTTATAAAGCTAAGCAAGTAATGAATTAGCCCACATGGAATAATGGCCTGTATATTATACATGGGATGGGCCAGTGGTTTAGGAATGTAAAGAAAAAAGCAGAACTGGCATGGAGTATATCTTTAGTCCAAAATTTCCTCTGAAGTTCACTATCAAATACTAACTTAAAGTAAACTGACAACCACTTTTTGCAGAAAAAAAAAAGATATATATATTTGCCTCCAAGGTTATTGCTGGGCTCGGTGCCTGCATTATGAATCCGCCGCTCCTGGAGGCCATTTTTCTCCTTCTGTTGCCCTTGTAGTTGTTATTGTTTTTAGAGCTGTTGTTATTGGATAGGACAGAGAGAAATTGAGAGAGATGGGGAAGACAGAGGGGGAGAGAAAGACAGACACCCAAAGACCTGCTTCACCGTTTATGAAGCAACCCCTCTGAAGTGGGGAGACCCAGGCTCAAACCCGGATCCTTATGCCAGTCCTTGCATTTTGCACCTTGTGCCCTTAACTGCTGCACTACCACCCAGCTCCCAGACTATAATTTTTAAACAAATTATTTTTTAATAAGATGTTTCTACTTGTTTATTTTATGAGAAAGGGAAAACTTGGCCAGAGCCCTGTTCAGCATAAGTGCACAAAATGCAGCCAGGCAATGTGTTTCACCTGAAGGAAGCCCCCATGGTTGTTCCAGTTGATGACTGCAAATGCTGTCCTCTCAGCATGATGTTGCTACGTGCTCCTCCGACCATGTACTGCGTGTCAAGTGTAAACTGTTGAAGAGAAACTGCTGCACTAATTTCTCCTGAGCCTTCACATTACTATGGTTTTCTGTGAATTTTAAATCCACAGAACTAGTTTGCATAACAAAGATCTGGCAAACATTACAACCCACAACGTTCCCGATATATGTGCAGATTACTGGGATAAGAATTATAAGATATTGGGTATTACACGTAGGAGTATTTTAAAGGCGATTACTAGAGCTACAGCAAGTCGCTTAATTGTTCTGAGACAAGTTTGAATCCTTTTTTTTTTTTTTGCCTCCAGGGTTATTGCTGGGGCTCAGTGCCTACACTACAAATCCATTACTGTTGTTGTTGTTGTTGTTGGATAGGACAGAGAGAAATGGAGAGAGGAGGGGAAGACAGAGAGGGGGAGAGAAAGACAGACACCTGCAGACCTGCTTCACCGCCTGTGAAGCGACCTCCCTGCAGGTGGGGAGCCGGGGCCTTGAACCCGGATCCTTCCGTGGGTCCTTGTGCTTTGCGCCACACATGCGCTTAACCCACTGTGCTACCGCCCGACCCCCAAGATGGAAATTTTTATAATAGATCAACCTACATCATGGTGAGAGAACAAGAAAAACCCAAAATCTAAAGAGCTACATATGGCAAAGATTTGCATGCCCACTAGTAATGTAGGAGCATGATTTGCATGCCCACTAGTAATGTAGGAGCATGATTTGCATGCCCACTAGTAATGTAGGAGCATGATTTGCATGCCCACTAGTAATGTAGGAGCATGATTTGCATGCCCACTAGTAATGTAGGAGCATGATTTGCATGCCCACTAGTAATGTAGGAGCATGATTTGCATGCCCACTAGTAATGTAGGAGCATGATTTGCATGCCCACTAGTAATGTAGGAGCATGATTTGCATGCCCACTAGTAATGTAGGAGCATGATTTGCATGCCCACTAGTAATGTAGGAGCATGATTTGCATGCCCACTAGTAATGTAGGAGCATGATTTGCATGCCCACTAGTAATGTAGGAGCATGATTTGCATGCCCACTAGTAATGTAGGAGCATGATTTGCATGCCCACTAGTAATGTAGGAGCATGATTTGCATGCCCACTAGTAATGTAGGAGCATGATTTGCATGCCCACTAGTAATGTAGGAGCATGATTTGCATGCCCACTAGTAATGTAGGAGCATGATTTGCATGCCCACTAGTAATGTAGGAGCATGATTTGCATGCCCACTAGTAATGTAGGAGCATGATTTGCATGCCCACTAGTAATGTAGGAGCATGATTTGCATGCCCACTAGTAATGTAGGAGCATGATTTGCATGCCCACTAGTAATGTAGGAGCATGATTTGCATGCCCACTAGTAATGTAGGAGCATGATTTGCATGCCCACTAGTAATGTAGGAGCATGATTTGCATGCCCACTAGTAATGTAGGAGCATGATTTGCATGCCCACTAGTAATGTAGGAGCATGATTTGCATGCCCACTAGTAATGTAGGAGCATGATTTGCATGCCCACTAGTAATGTAGGAGCATGATTTGCATGCCCACTAGTAATGTAGGAGCATGATTTGCATGCCCACTAGTAATGTAGGAGCATGATTTGCATGCCCACTAGTAATGTAGGAGCATGATTTGCATGCCCACTAGTAATGTAGGAGCATGATTTGCATGCCCACTAGTAATGTAGGAGCATGATTTGCATGCCCACTAGTAATGTAGGAGCATGATTTGCATGCCCACTAGTAATGTAGGAGCATGATTTGCATGCCCACTAGTAATGTAGGAGCATGATTTGCATGCCCACTAGTAATGTAGGAGCATGATTTGCATGCCCACTAGTAATGTAGGAGCATGATTTGCATGCCCACTAGTAATGTAGGAGCATGATTTGCATGCCCACTAGTAATGTAGGAGCATGATTTGCATGCCCACTAGTAATGTAGGAGCATGATTTGCATGCCCACTAGTAATGTAGGAGCATGATTTGCATGCCCACTAGTAATGTAGGAGCATGATTTGCATGCCCACTAGTAATGTAGGAGCATGATTTGCATGCCCACTAGTAATGTAGGAGCATGATTTGCATGCCCACTAGTAATGTAGGAGCATGATTTGCATGCCCACTAGTAATGTAGGAGCATGATTTGCATGCCCACTAGTAATGTAGGAGCATGATTTGCATGCCCACTAGTAATGTAGGAGCATGATTTGCATGCCCACTAGTAATGTAGGAGCATGATTTGCATGCCCACTAGTAATGTAGGAGCATGATTTGCATGCCCACTAGTAATGTAGGAGCATGATTTGCATGCCCACTAGTAATGTAGGAGCATGATTTGCATGCCCACTAGTAATGTAGGAGCATGATTTGCATGCCCACTAGTAATGTAGGAGCATGATTTGCATGCCCACTAGTAATGTAGGAGCATGATTTGCATGCCCACTAGTAATGTAGGAGCATGATTTGCATGCCCACTAGTAATGTAGGAGCATGATTTGCATGCCCACTAGTAATGTAGGAGCATGATTTGCATGCCCACTAGTAATGTAGGCGCATGATTTGCATGCCCACTAGTAATGTAGGAGCATGATTTGCATGCCCACTAGTAATGTAGGAGCATGATTTGCATGCCCACTAGTAATGTAGGAGCATGATTTGCATGCCCACTAGTAATGTAGGAGCATGATTTGCATGCCCACTAGTAATGTAGGAGCATGATTTGCATGCCCACTAGTAATGTAGGAGCATGATTTGCATGCCCACTAGTAATGTAGGAGCATGATTTGCATGCCCACTAGTAATGTAGGAGCATGATTTGCATGCCCACTAGTAATGTAGGAGCATGATTTGCATGCCCACTAGTAATGTAGGAGCATGATTTGCATGCCCACTAGTAATGTAGGAGCATGATTTGCATGCCCACTAGTAATGTAGGAGCATGATTTGCATGCCCACTAGTAATGTAGGCGCATGATTTGCATGCCCACTAGTAATGTAGGCGCATGATTTGCATGCCCACTAGTAATGTAGGAGCATGATTTGCATGCCCACTAGTAATGTAGGAGCATGATTTGCATGCCCACTAGTAATGTAGGAGCATGATTTGCATGCCCACTAGTAATGTAGGAGCATGATTTGCATGCCCACTAGTAATGTAGGAGCATGATTTGCATGCCCACTAGTAATGTAGGAGCATGATTTGCATGCCCACTAGTAATGTAGGAGCATGATTTGCATGCCCACTAGTAATGTAGGAGCATGTTTTTTTTCCCCTTCCGCTTCTCACAACAGTTGGTGTTTCTGTCTTTTCTCATGTCTGACATTCTTATGGGAGTAGAGTGGCATCTCACTGTCCTTTTTATTTGCATGTCCTTGGTAAAAGTGACTTTGAGCATTTTTTCAGTGGCCCTTGGCCCTTTAGATCTCTCCTCTGGGGAAGATTCTGCCCATGTTTTGATGAGGTTGCTTTTTTTATTGTTGACTCTGGTGAGTTATTTGTGTTTTTGGTTATTAGCCCTTTGTCTGATGTACAGCACATAAAGATTTTTCTCCCACTCCATGGGGAGTCCACAGAGAGACTTTCGTGGACGGGCATAAAAAGTAGCTCAAGGGAGTCCAGCTGTAGCGCAGCGGGTTAAGCACACGTGGCACCAAGCACAAGGATCAGTGTAAGGATCCCGGTTTGAGCCCAGGCTCCCCACCTACAGGGAGTCGCTTCACAAGAGGTGAAGCAGGTCTGCAGGTGTCTATTTTACTCTCCCCCTCTCTGTCTTCCCCTCCTCTCTCCATTTCTCTCTGTCCTATCCAACGACGACGACATCAATAAAAACTACAACAAGGGCAACAAAAGGGAACAAATAAATAAATATTTTAAAAGAAACTTTAAAAATAATTTGTAAAAAAAAAAAAGTAGCTCAGATCACTTCTGCTCAGATATGCTAAACACATCAAAACCAGCAGCACCCTGGCAACAGAGGTTGAGGAATGGAGGCAGATGAACACCAATGTTTTGTGACCACTAAAGAACTCTGCCTCCAAATCTCCTATGTATTCTGTTTAGTAAAAGTCTACAACCTTTTCCCAAGAGTGCCGTTTAACACAATGCAATTTAATAAATCCTATTTATGGGATCTATAGTGGAGTCAGTACTATCAAGTTTACTCTAAGATTCAATGATTAAACCGATCTTTTTTTTTTTTTTTGAAAATTGATTTCTCTGCGCTTATACTAAGACAAATACTACAAATGTCACATGTTTCAATAATAAATCTCCAGCTTTTGACTGCATCCTTGTAAAATTTCGTTGTAACAAAAATTGTTACAATTTTGTTGTTCTTGTTGATGTGATGGCTAGTAGAAAGAAGGAAGCTTGACTGGCTTTTATTTCTACTGTAACTGAGTTTGGAAAACTACTCAGCAACAAGTAAACACAATATCACTGTCACCATAATAATACTACAAGAGGAAAACATCTCAGGGAGAAAGATGTTAATAAATTTTTGACATTCCAAGGTGTGAAAGGAAGCAATCTGACGTCTGAAAGCCGGAAAAAAACAGTTTCTTGGCCCATGTCCTTCATACATGCCGAGGTCACTTAGAAAGTTATCAGGAGTCAAAAATAAATGAAACTACAAGCCTATACTGTGTCTGATAGTCGCAAACAAACATAAAGACTTGAACATTCTGTTTGAAAACCTTGCATAATACACTAATATGTTGACGTTTAACTGAAAAAAAAATGCTAGAATTTTAGAATGATTACCAAAAGAACATGCTCTCATTATATATAGTAGGAGTTACAGAAGAAGAATCTTGAGGACATTCACTCAAAGATGCAAAAATTATAGAAAGTCATTACTCATAAAAAATTACATTGGCTGAGTGGAAAATTCTTACTAGAACTAATCTCATAAAAAGCAAAGAACATAAAACAAGTTTTGTCTTAAAATCAAATGCTCCTGTGGTATAAAAATTACATTTCTAGGTGAAAAAATCGTTTTACTGGGTCAAAATTTTATAAGTAAAGTTCCTTTTATACTGTAATTTTAAAAGTCCAAGGAAAGTTTCCCTGAATAAACAGAGAACATATTCCCTGAATCTCCACTGGGCTTTCACTTTTTTCAATCAGGCTTCAACATCATAGATAAGTCATCTCACAAATGCTCCCCCACCACACAGACTTATTAAAATAGTATCTTATGTCACTGGTGAGTTAGCAATTGGAGTTTTTAATGCATATTTACTGTGGCAAATGGCTTTAGTTTAAAATCTCCACGAGAGCGAGTGAGAGAGAGAGAGAGGGGAAGAGGAAGAAAACACTGATAACAAAAACACTGATAAACTGAAATGGTGGCATATACTTTGGCATATCTTATATTTCTATCCTGATTTCATCATTCCTCAAGTCTGTCAGATGAGGTAAATTACAATAAAACTACTAGGCCTCTGGCTGATCTTGTAGAACATAGGAGCGGCAGTAAGTATTCTCTAAGATTTATAAAGCTAACAAACCTAATATGCATAAAGAGAGAGAACTGATCAAAGATTTTCTCACTTTTCTTCTTTCATAGAAATATCTTCAAAATCACTGTGAACACTCTCTCGCTGCCTGCATGCATGTCAGACAACTGAGTATTGGCTAATATACAGAATGAAACGATGAGTCACTGGCTGTGAAGAAACAAGGAATGAGAGAAAAAAAGAAAAGATAACAGAAAGGCTCTGTTGGCATTTAGTCATACAAAGTGACCTACCTCTGGCTAAGATAATTAAAATACTGCAATAACCCTTCACCCCAATTTTAAGTCATGAACTCAAAATCAGTTAGAAAGTGTTTGCTTGTCTTGTGGTTTCAAATGAAGTTTAGAAAACTCTACAAACTAGTTAGGTTCCACAGAGAGACACTAAACTTTGGGCAAAGCTTAGGGATACAGATAGAATAGATAGCTTTAAAAATGAAATGAAATGAAATGTTGAAAAAAGAAAAGAGGAAGCAAAGAAATACCTACAGAGGGCAGGTGGTGGCATACTCAGGTGAGTTCACCTGTTACCATGAGCAAGAACTTGGGAGGTTCAAGCCCCCAGCTCCCCACCTACAAGAAGAAGCTTCATGAGCAGTGTAGCAGGTCTGCATGTATCTCTCTCCCTCTCTCCCTCTTCTCCTTTCTCAATTCCTCTTTGTCCTATCAAATAAAGAAAAAAGAAATCACCACCGAGAGCAATGGATTCACCATACAGGCACTGAGCCACAGCAATAACCCTGGTGACAATTTTAGGAAAAAAAAAAAAAAGAAAGAATAGAAAAAAGAAAAATCTACAAGTGTAATCTAACTGCTGACAAGTTATTTTATTCTTCTAAGTCTTACTTTCCTCATATTTAAAGTGTATTACTGTACAATGAAAGATTGTATCTGTCAAGAAACCCTAGCACAGTGTCTAGTAGAATCTACACTGATTTTCCTGGCTTCATACATCCAACTCATAAGCAAGACCTGTACCTTCAGCAAATCAATTACCAATTTCTTCTCATTTTCAACTTTTTTTAGAACTCATCTGTCACACAGTGTGTTAGTTATGTCTCTCAAGATAAATCATTAGGAAATAGATAATCCATGATGAAAACATAAAGGGAGAGTAAAGAGAGATTTTAAGGACAGGCTCCTTTCCTGGGGAAAAGGATAAGCTCAAATTGAGCAGATGACACCAGATCCTAGAGACCTGAGAAAGAGCTGATAATACATATCAAGCCTAAAAAGAGCCATGAAGGGGGTTGGGCAGTAGCGCAGCGGGTTAAGCGCACATGGAGCAAAGCACCAGGACCAGCCAAAGGATTCCGGTTCCAGCCCCCAGCTCCGCACCTGCAGGGGAATCGCTTCACAAGCAGAGAAGCAGGCCTCAGGTGTCTGTCTTTCTCTGCCCGTCTCCCGTCTTCCCCTACTCTCTCCATTTCTCTGTCCTATCCAACAATGAACAACATCAACAACAGCAATAATAACCACGACAAGGCTGAGCCCCCAGCACCCCACCTGCAGGTGGGGTCGCTTCACAAGCGGTGGGTAAAGCAGGTCTACAGGTGTCTTTCTCTCTCCCTCATATCTCTTTCTCTTCTCTCAGTTTCTCTCTGTTCTATCCTATAAAATGGGGGGGGGGGAGGCAGTGGATTCTTAGTGCCAGCACTGAGTCCCAGCAATAACCTTGAAGGCAAAAAGCAAACAGAGCAGAGAGGGAAAGACAGCACAGCACGAAGATCCCCCTAGTGCAGTAGGGACCAACCTCTGAGTCAAGCAAAGACGTCTGGCAAAGTGGACATCCTCCCATGTGAGCTATGTTGTCAGCCTTCATTTTCTTTTTTTTTTTTTTTTTTGTCTCCAGGATTATTGCTGGGGCTCAGTGCCTGCTCCTGGAAGCTATTTTTCCCCTTTTGTTGCCCTTGTTGTTTATCGTTGTTGTTATTACTGTCGTTGTTGGATAGGACAGAGAGAAATGGAGAGAGGATGGGAAAACAGAGAGGAGGAGAGAAAGACACCTGCAGACCTGCTTCACCACTTGTGTAGCAACTCCCCTGCAGGTGGGGAGCCGGGGCTCCAACCTAGATCCTTCTGCCTGTACTTGCACTTTCTGCCATGTGCGCTTAACCCACTGAGCTACCACCTAGCCCCCTCTCAGCCTTCATCTTTTTACTTTTCTGTCCTTCAGCTGATAATGTTTGCCCCATCTGTATCATGAGATATAATCTACTCAGATTATATTTAAATGCACATTTAAATGTAATCTCATATAAAAAATATCTACAGGGCCAGTGAAATAGCTCACTTGGATAGTGTAGTGCTTTGTCATGCGTGTGACCTGGGTTTGAGCCCAGCCTTTACCCACCACACTGAAAGACACCTCAGTGCTCCACCTCTCTCTGAAAAATGAAGAAAAATGAACAAACAGAAATGTTTACATAGCAGCATTTAATGTTTGAGCAGATGCCTATGTAGGCGGCCCAGTCAATCTGACGCATAAAAGGAACCATAACACACACAACCACCAAGCTTTCCACTGCTGCATTTCCACTAACTGCTTTTGAACTTGGAAAACTCAGAAACCCAGTTATGAAAGCCAGGTTTAATACATAATAGACATTCAATAAGTCTATCTTCAATGGATCAGTTAGCCAATCAATGTTAGGTGCTAAAAATTATCTGCTTATCATTTTACTCATAACTAATGTGATATTTGTTTTTTTTTGTTTGTTTTTTTTTTAATTTTTTATTTAAGAAAGGAACTAATGTGATATTTGTGCTCTAGTCTTTAAGACCACATTCCTAAAATTTAAAAAATTAATAAAAAAATAAGAAGTGCTAAAGCAGAAAACAGACTGACAGTTCCTTGGTACCCACATGAATCCTAAAGCCATCGGTTTGTGGACATTTTTTTTTAAATTAGAAACAATACCAGGGGAGGAGGGAAAGCTTTTTATTTATTTATTTATCCCCTTTTGTTGCTCTTGTTTTATTGTTGTAATTATTATTGTTGTTGTTATTGATGTCATTGTTGTTGGATAGGACAGAGAGAAATGGAGAGAGGAGGGGAAGACAGAGAGAGGGGAAAAGAAAGATAGACACCTGCAGACCTGCTTCAGCGCTTGTGTAGCGACTCCCCTGCAGGTGGGGAGCCGGGGGCTCGAACTGGGATGCGTTTTGCACCATACGTGCTTAACAGGCTGCACTACCGCCCGACTCCCGAAAGCTTTCTTTTTAAGTATTTATTTATCTGGGATAGATACAAGGAGAAATTCAGAGGTCAAATTTCGGTGGAGGCAAAAGGGAGAGAGACACCTGGAGCACTGCTTCAATGGTTGTGAACCACCTGCCACCTGCAGGTGGGGACCGGGCCCTTGATAATAACAGAACAGTAATATGCGCAACCAGGTGCCATGTAGCCCTCCCCGAAAATCTTTGTTTTTTATATTTTTATTTATTTATTGTACAGAAGCAGACATTGAGAGCTACGGGGAGGTAGAGAGGGGAGAAGACAGCGACGCCTGCAGTACAACTTGACTGCTCTCAAAGCTGCCCTCCCAAAGCAGGGACTGGGGGCCAGAAACGGGTTCCCCGCATATTGTAACCTATGCTCTCAGCCCGGTGCACCACCGCCCAACGAAACTTTGCTTTCTTTATCATTGCCTGCTCTCTTTAGGAGAGTCAAATTAATTCAGCATTCAGTTCATTTTGGAGATGAAAATGAAAAAAAAGAAAAAAAACATGTCTCTTCACCTTGTTCTGCTAGTATTAAGTCCCCAATCCTACACCTGCTTATCCCATTGAAATTGATGTGTGTTTTGTTTTGTTTTGTTTTTTATCTCTAGGCCTTCACCACTCCACTCCAGGTCAACATTTTTGTTTCTTTTTTCTTTTTCTTTTTTTTTTTTTTTGTGCCTCTAGTGTTATTGCTGGGGCTCAGTGCCAGCACTACAAATCCACTGCTCCTGGAGGCTATTTTCCCCATTTTGTTGCCTTTGTTGTTGCCCTTGTAGTTGTTATAGTTGTTGTTGGATAGGACAGAGAGAAATGGAGAGAGGAGGGGAAGACAGAGAGAAAGAGAGACACCTGCAGACCTGCTTCACCACTTAGAAAGCGACTCCCCTACAGGTGGGGAGCTGGAAGCTGGAACTGGGATCCCTATGCAGGTCCTTGCGCTTTGGGCCATATGCGCTTAATGTGCTGTGCTACCGACCAGCCCCCAACATTTTTAGACAGAGAGAAAGGCACCATAGCACCAAACATCCCTTCAGTGTGGTAGGGGCCAGGCTCAAGCCTGGGTTGTGCATATGACAAAGTAAGCTGTCTTACTGACCGCCAAATAAACATGATTACACCCACTGATAAACTTGGACCTATGATTTAACCTATTTAAATGTCAATATGAGATGAGAGGGATATTAGACATGTACTGCCTAGTTCCAAAATTTTCTTAGAAACTAAATTACAATCCATGATAAGAAAAAGCATCTAGTGGAACGCACAGAAAGAATAGTCATTTTTAAAGGGGCTAACAGGTGTAGCTACTTAAAAACTCTGTATAGCAACAAGGAAACGAATCATATGGTTGGAAGGCAAATGAAAAACTGGGGATATCTTCGCATATATGAAAGGAATAATAATATCCCATGGAAACATTATGCTTAGGGATCAACTAGTAAAAAAGAACAAGCTAGCGGGGGGGGGGGGGGGGAATAAAAAAAAAGATAAAAACTAATCATCTCATTAAGGATAGAAAAATAAAAGTTTTATATAAGGATACCCAAATTATCCAATTACCAAAAAACAGAGTGACGAAGATCAAGTAAATAAATAATACTCTGTTGGCAAAGGTTTGAACACTAGGAAATTTTATATACTTGCTAGTGAAATATAAATCGTTATAGTCTTCTGGGGAACCATCAGTCAGTGTACATGAGGATTTTTAATGTGTATGTCGTCTTTAGAATATTTGGACTATAATATGACAGGCCATAATGTAAACGCTCACACAAAAAAATAATGGTACGAGGAATTAGTTGCACTAACATTGATATGAATAAAAAAAGTCCATGAAAAATCAATTTATTGGATTTTAAGAACCCTACAATTTTTAATTAAAAAAAGACATTGGGAGATCATACATTTTTTACCCTTATTTCCATTGCTTTTATATAAATTGACTTATTTATACATTTATATATTCACTTCAAAATCAGGGGTATTGAACTGCCATTTTCAAATCCTTAGATATAACATTTTACAATTCACAAAGCAGGTTCCTATGCTTTATTGATAGTAAAAAGTAGGTCTCCAGTCCAAGGGAGGTATAGTTTCACATGGTTCCATGCCAAAAGCAACAATTTCTCTTTGCCTGTGAATTTCTTTTAATTACTTCAAACAAAAAAAAAAAAAAAAAAAGGAAGTGGACAAGCTACTTAAATTTACCCAGGTGTTTGAGCTTATCAGTAACTATGATCAAAAGGGAAGGAAAAATATGCTTTACTTTTATTTCATTTCCTTTAAGCAACTTTACGATTCTTTGAAAGGACGGCTGTCTTAGAGACAACCACTGAGCCAAGTGTACAAGGAAGAGCTACTCTGGGCTTCTCAAGTGCAGTTGTTTCAGTACCCAAGAAATTGCAATTTCCAGCATCTTCCCATGCGCTCTCCTAGTCTGCCCTTTCATGTGAATAGGAAGGAAATAGATGACAACTTTCTCATCTTTATGGAAGGCTGACTTTATTTCAAGCGTTCAGGTCAAAAGGTGGGCGGAAAGAAAACAAAACTCTAAGAGATAAAGGCTAAAAATAATGTCCTGTGGAGTGAATCAACACAGTCTGGGACCCTGAAGACAGCAACAAGACAAGGATGTACGTATGACTAAATCTGCGTCATTCTTAACAGGTGGTCGTGACCAGAGTCAAAATGCTCAGCAGAGAGAGGAAGGAGTCCAGCAAACAGGTGTGCTGGAGGGAAGGCGTGGGGAGGGGAGAGGAAAAAGGCATTTCAATAAGCCTGGGCTTGGAGCCCAGACACTTCCCAGCAATTCACCTCCGGGAGAGCCCATGGGTTGGGCATAAGCTCGGAAGGAGCTAAATTTGATTTGGGGTTTTGTGGGTTTAGTGATGCACTTTGACTTTAAAATAGAAATAGATATGTTTGTACAGTTGGGCTTTTTTCTCTCTCTTTGCATTTAATTGTCACTTTAGAAGAAGTCAATTTATGACTCACAGACTAATGCCAAAAAAAAGGGAGGGGTTTCATTTGGTGATTTTCTATGTTATAGAAAGCAATGCAAGACTGAGTTTAAAACTCGCACTGAAAGGAGGCCTGGAGGCTGCAAACTCATTGAAATACACACATTACCATATTCAAGTCCCCCATTCCCACCGAAGGGATGGGGGGTGGTTTCAGGAGCAATAAAGCAGTGCTGCAGTCGATTTTTTCTCTCTCTCTACCCCCTCCTTCCCTCAATTTCTCTTTGTCTCTGTCAAAAAAAGGAAAACAGAAAGAGGGAAAGAAAGTTCGAAAAAGTTTTTTAAAATGGTCACCAGGTAATGGATTCATCATGCAAGCACAGACCCTTAGCGATAACCCTGATTACAAAGTAAGTAAATAAGTAAATAATGAATAAATAATAAAATAAATCAGACTAATGCCATCCATTACGAACTTTTGAAGATGAGTGCAACAATGGTTTATTGTACTTATAGATCACTCTGTGCTTGGACATGCAGCCATCTTGTAAGACAGTAAGCTGTTTATTCTGAACCATATTTCATAGGTTAGGAAACTGAAGTGAGGGATGTTCAAAGATTGTATGTGCCCTTAAATGCTGGAACTAGTAATCGCGCAAACGTTCCGTATATATATCAGTCGGGATCATCCTTTCTCTATCCTTACCTTTAATAGAATTCTAAACAGGAAGACTGAGATTATATACTAAGTACTGCAATGTAAAAAAATAGAAAATAAAGTATAAGAAAGAATCTAGCCTGTGGTTTATTGCACCAAAGTAAGAGACTCTGGGTGAGGGGGAAGGTTTGGGTTCTGGAAATGGATGGCAAAGGACGACCTAGTGGGGGTTGAATTGTTATGTGGAAATGTTATGCATGTGCAAACTATTATATTTCAGGGCCAACTCTAAACCATTAATCCCCCAATAAAGAAATTTAAAAGGAGGGAGGGGCGGTAGCAAAGTGGGTTAAGTGAACATAGCACCATGCAAGGATAGGCATAAGCCAGTTCGAACCCCCGGCTCTCCACTTGGCAAGGAGGTCAAGTGGTCAAGCAGGTCTGCAGATGTCTTTCTCTCCCCCTCTCTGTCTTCCCCATCTCTCTCTATTTCTCTCTGTCCTATCCAGCAATAACAATAACAACAAGGGCAACAAAATGGGGAAAATGGCCTCCAGGAGCAGTGGATTCGTAGTGCAGGTACTGAGCCCCAGCAATAACCCTGGAGGCAAAAAAAAAAAATCTAACCTGTAAGGATTTGGTAGCCAGTTAGATCCCACAGGGATCTGAGCAGTACTGCCTTTTCCAGCTGCCTACTAGACAGTCCTATCAGAATATGCCTGTAGCACTGAATATTGAGCCAGCATTTAACAAATGCAACTGATCCTGTTACTTTTCCTCTCACGTTCTACTTCTTTCCTTTCTGTGTTAAAGATAATTACCATTTTTCCAGCTGCAGAAATAAATGAATTTCTAGTTTCTCTACCTGCCTTTTCATTCAACTCAACTGATTACTTTTACCACTAAGATGACTTTCATATGTTCCCTATTTTTTGTTGTGTTTGTGTTTTTTTCTAATGTAGTCTGTCATCTATTCTTCTCAACTAGACAAAGGTGTTAATTTCTTTCTTTTAATATTTATTTATTTCCCGTTTTGTTGCCCTTGTTTTATATTGTTGTTGTAGTTATTATTGTTCTCCTTATTGATTGTCGTTGTTGTTGGATAAGACAGAAAGAAATGGAGAGAGAAGAAGAAGACAGAGGGGGAGAGAAAGATAGACACCTGCAGACCTGCTTCAACGCCTGTGAAGGGACGCCCCTGCAGGTGGGGAGCCGGGGCTCGAACAGGGATCATTCTGAGGGTCCTTGTGCTTTGCGTCACATGCGCTTAACCTGCTGTGCTACTGCCCGACTCGCAAAGGTGTTAACTTCTTTCCTCTTCTCACCTCTCCAGGTCTATTTTAGTTCATCTATCTCATGTACTTTTTCAGCTGGCCATCCCTTAAATCAGACCTGATTATAACACCACCGTACTCAACGTCTTTCACCCGTCAAGAGACAAAAATCTAAACTCACTGTCATGACATTGAAGGTGATCTGATGCCTCCATCTGATGTCTCCACCTGTGCGCTTATGCGTATCCCTCAGTTAAGCATTACCAACAGAAAATTCCCTTCCCCCAAGCGTATTTTCTTATCCACACAAAACTGCCTTCTTTGTATACAGAAACAGTTGCCTCCGTCAGCATTCAGCTCTAATGCCCTCCCTCTATGTGATGAAGCTCCCTCCATTTTTGAGTAATTAAATAGCCCACTCTTCCACTTCATCCACATTCAACTTGACACCGCCCTGGCAATATTTATGGCATCTTCCCTTTGGATAACAGTGCTTTGTCTGATTCCTAACAGTTGTAAGCTCCTTGTGGAATGTATATCTTATTTATATTTTTATACTCTGGAGAGTGCTTACCACAATCCTTTTTTTCTTTTTTTTAATATTTATTTATTTATTTATTCCCTTTTGTTGCCCTTGTTGTTTTATTGTTGTAGTTACTACTGATGTCATCGTTGTGGGATAGGACAGAGAGAAATGGAGAGAGGAGGGGAAGACGGGGAAAGAAAGACAGACACCTGCAGACAGGCTTCACCGCTTGTGAAGAGACGCCCCTGCAGGTGGGGAGCAGGACTCAAACCAGGATCTTTACTCTGGTCCTTGTGCTTTGCAGCACGAGCTTAACCTGCTGCACTATGGCCAGACTCCCAACCACAATCATTCACTCCCAGAAGATGCCTAATAAATGTCAGATATAATAAGATAGGATTCACGGAAGCTTATGTTGTGACTTCCAAGTTACTAAGTGATACAATAATCACAGAGGCACATAAAACTCCCAAGATGGTGATGGTGAAAGCCACAACTATTATTTACTAAGCACGTGCTAAGGATACTGCATAAATGGGAAGAGAGGAAACAGAGCTGGGGTTATCTTATTCCAGAGTGTGGTCCTATCAAGCTATAATCAAAACAGACATTGCTGGTAATGTCATGACAGCTGTTCTGGATGCCACAACCAGTTTCTTTAAAGAAGGAATGAGATTTTTTACGATGCCTTTCAAGACCTCCTAGCCAGCTTTCCCTTTCAAGCACCAGGTAATGTCCTAACTGGGCTCACTGAAGTGAGATCAAGTCAGGACAGATTCAGGAGCTGAATACAACAAACAGAGAAGCTGGAAGGCTAAATTCACCCTGACTCAAGCAGACCATGCACACACACAGGTACACAGTCTGGAGAGCCCAGTGGTAGATTCGGGAACAAAACAGAGAAGGAACTGGTAAGGATACAGGTTGAGGATATGAACAAGAAAATGGGCAATGAGTCAAGTGCAAGCATCCCCAAGGCCACCAAAGTTTCAGCTTTTGCTTTCCCTCTAAATGTGTTAGGTATTTCTGAGAAGACCGGATGCAATCAGAATGTTATCTGACTTGGGACTTTTAGGTAGAGATAAGTGGAAGATCCTGCCAAAAGAGGAGGGGTGGGGGGGGGAAGTAGTTCCAAACCTTCCGATAATAGATTTTCACACCCCTCAAAGCGTGGGACTTGACTGAAAATGTGTAGTACATATTTAGCGAACACTTGGAGAACCCTGGTAGATAACTGAGTTGACTGTTAACGTTTGTGAACGAAAAAGTAAATCTATTTGTTTACTCTTTGCTCAAATGAATACCCAAAATTACAAAGTACTCGAAAGGAACCGATTCCTTTGCACAGTGTAGGGTTGAATCCCAGTGGGGGGGTACTCTATTTTCTTTTCTTTTTCTTTAACCATAGACAATGTTTTTTTTAATTTTTTCCCCACTCCCATAACCAGAGTTCTGTGTCTCCATCCCTACCCGCCGAGATAACTACTATAGTTCTCCCAAAGTCTTGGAAATAGGTTGACATTTTGGATTTTTGTTTCATATTCATATACTCAATTCTCTATATTCCGGATATGAGTGAAACCATTCTGTAGTTGTCCTTCACCTTCTTTTTTTTTTAAAGATTTTATTTATTTATGAGAAAGATAGGGGGAGAGAGAAAGAACTAGACATCACTCTGGCACATGTGCTGCCGGGGATCAAACTCAAGACCTCATGCTTGAGAGTCCTAAGCTTTACCATTGCACCACTTCCCAGACCATGTCCTTCACCTTCTTACTTACTTCATGGAGCATCATCTTCTCCAGTTCTATCCACTTCATCCCAAAGAACACATCACTTTTTTTTTTTTTTGCCTCCAGGGTTGTTATCACTGGAGCTCAGTGGCTGCGCCACAAATCCACTGCTCCTGAAGGCCATTTTTGTTGCCCTTGTTATTATTGTTACTATTGCTGTTGTTTTTGGAAAGGACAGAGCGACAGAGAGGAGGAGGGAGAAAGATAGACACCTGAAAACCTGCTTCACCACTTATGAAGGGAACGCCTGCAGGTGAGGAGCTGGGGGCTCAAACCATGATCCTTACACCGGTCGGTCCTTGTGCTTAGCGCTGTGTGCGCTTGACCCACTGCACCACCACCTGGTTCCCCACAATCATCTTTTTATTGTGGCATAATACTCTGTTGAGTATAAGTCCCATAATTTTTTTACCCGGTCATCTGTTGAAGGGCATTTTGGTTGTTTCCAGATTTTTGGAATTATGAAGAAAGCCACTATAAACATGAGGGTACATATGTCCTTCAAATCAGTGTTATTATGTCTTTTAGGGGGTGCTCTATTTTCTAAGCCTGGGTAACTGAAAATGCCATGTCTTTTTGCCTGGGAGGAAGCAAAGATTCCCTGCCTATTTCAGGGGCAATAGGAGACTCTTCAAGATATTAGGATATCAAACAGCAGCAGCCACAGTTCAAGAGTTCAATCAAAACTAGATAATTCCAGAAAGATTCACCCCATGATAACACTTGAAAATGACAGCATCCTCCCCAGATAACAAGTCATTATTTGCCATCATTAAATTTCCTAGAAAAGTCCAAGCTATGCAAGTGATTGTGAGTATCACTCTATCTTAAATAATTTTTGTCATCACAGGGGCTTCACTGTTCCAGGCCAACTTTTTCAGATGGAGAGATGCACAGAGATAAAGAGACAGAGGGAGAGAGATAAAGATACCATAGTACCAAAGCTTCCTTCAGAATGGTGGAGTCTGGAGCTAGAACCTGAGCCAAATCCATAATAAAGCAGGTGAATGACCCACTGAGCTACTTTGCTTGTCCACTGAGTGTCAACCTTTAACGCCAGTTCTCCACTCCAATCAAGAGCTTTCCATAAATCTGCCATTTCCAAAGGCATTAGATGCGAGGAGACATATTCAGCTTATAAGAGAGTTTCAGAGTGAGCTCTATCCTTAGAAATGCTCCCTCCACTGGTTGCTTTCAGATGAAACATGGAGTCATCTATTACAAATGGTATGCAATATAGTTATCATGACAAAGCTTAATTTTCATTACTTTTTAGCACCAGATATTTATTTGATGAGACAGAAAATTTAATGAAAAAAAAAAAAGAAAATTTAATGAACATTAAATGAAAGATTCCTCTAATGGTCACACTGGAAGAATATCACCTTTAATACTTTCTAGTTAGTATTATTAGATATTTACTTTGTGATAAACAAGAATAAACAAAATAAATATTAAAACAAAGCCACTTTAACTCACTAGTCCTCTATTTTCCTTTGTTCTTTTTAGCCTAAGGGCGGGTTTTAGGGCTCTTCCCTGGTTCCACCTTGACCCACCACCCCCTCCACCACTGGCCCGGATATCCTCCCCTCACCGGAAATTCCCGGATTTAAAGCTGATTCCTTGCAGAGCTCACTCCAAGCCGCCATCTTAGCTCTGCCCCCACTAGGCTATTTTTCACAGCTGTTGTGATAAGTATTCTCCATAATAAAATCTGTTATTTTAATTATTTTGTAAGTAAAACATGCATTTTATAGTTTTTCCAATAATATACACATTTCACAACCAAGTATCAATCAACCACCAGGAGCTAAAAAAGACAACAACTATTAAAATAAGAAATCAGTACCTGTGGGTACAGAACATATGTTGTAAGCTCCATCAAGAATTAATGGCAACATGTGATCCAGGAAGTGGCACAGTGGCTAAGGTACTAGACTCTCAAGCATGAGGTCCTGAGTTTGATCACTGGCAGCACATGTACCAGACTGATGCCTGGTTCTTTCTCTCTCTTCTCCTATCTTTCTAATAAATAAGTAAGTAATCTTTTTAAAAAAATAAATAATGGCAATATGTTAAGTCTAGGGTCTGTCTGGTGATACATATCCAATAAAGTGCATGTGTTGCTGTGAGTGAGAGCCCAGGTTCAAGCCCCTGGTAGAACAGTGTTGTAGATTGATATTTCTGTCTCCCCCCCCACCCCCGTTATCTCTCTCTCCCTATCTCTCTGTCTTACCCTCTTTCAAAAAGAAGGAAAGAAATGGCCACCAAGAGCAATGGAGTCATCATTCAGGCACAGAACCACACTGATAACCGTGGTAGAAAGAAAAAAGTTTACACAGTTGATTCCATTGATCTTTTGAAAAATTAGAAATAATAAAAGGGTGGGTAGAAAGAGACAGGCTGGGAGTATGGATCGACCTGCCAACGCCCATGTTCAGCGGGGAAGCAACTACAGAAGCCAGACCTCCCACCTTCTGCACCCCACAATGACCCTGGGTCCATGCTCCCAGAGGGTTAAAGAATAGGGAAGCTATCAGGGGAGGGGATGGGGTATGGAGTTCTGGTAGTGGAAATTATATGCAATTGTACCCCTCTTATCCTACAGTCTTGTTCATACTTCCGTTTTATAAATAAATAAATACTAAAAGAAAAAAAAAACATAAACAAAGAAAAGAAAGATATCACTGAAGTATAAAAGATAAGCTAGATGTTATTTTTCCTCTCTTCCATACCAAAAAATGGGGACTTAAAAAAGAAAAGTTAGCATAATCCAGATGCCCCACTGGAATAAATACAAGTGTCCCCAGAGCAGTCATACTGTTGATTCTGCATCTCCAGCAGGGCCACAGATGCAAAGCCAAAGGAACAGAACAGTTGCTTGACTGTCCTAACTCTACTAGTTGGCAGATTAACTGGAGTCTTAGAGTATCATTTCATTTTTTTAACAATTTTATTATCTTTATTTATTTACTAGATAGAGACAACCAGCAATTGAGAGGGGATGGGGAGACAGGCAGGGGGAGAAAGGGAGACATAGACACACCTGCAACACTGCTTCACCACTTGCAAAGCTTTCCTCCTGAAGGTGGGGACAGGGGGCTCAAACTCAGGTCCTTGAGCATTGTAACATGTGCGCTCAACCAGGTGTACCACCACCTGGCCCCCTCAAGTATCATTTTTTTCTCTCACAAAGAGAGCAGAAAATGAACAGAAACAAACTCCTGAAATTTACAAAATTGTTCTCAACCTCCAGGCAGCATCAGAAAAACCTAAGAATCCATTTACAGAATGACTGTAAAGAGAGAGTATGCTATGATTTAAAATACAAAAAGTGGTTGGTTCTGGGGGCCAGGTGGCAGTGCAGCGGGTTAAGGGCACATGGCACAAAGCGCAAGGAGGGGCATAAGGATCCCAGTTTGAGCCCCCGGCTCCCCACTTGCAGGGGAGTCGCTTCACAGGCGGTGAAGCAGGTCTGCAGGTGTCTGTCTTTCTCTCCCCCTCTCTGTCTACCCCTCCTCTCTCCATTTCTCTCTGTCCTGTCCAACGACAGTAATGACAAAAGTAATAACGATAACAATGATAAATAACAAGGGCAACAAAAGGGAAAAAAACAGCCTCCAGGAGCAGTGGATTCCTAGTGCAGGCACAAAGCCCCAGAGGTAACCCTGGAGGGGAAAAAAAAAAAAAGGTGGTTCTGGGTGTATAGACATGAAGGGAGCTTTCAGAGAGCCATGATGTGCTACAGGAAAAATTTACTTTACACATGCAGCATTACAGAAAGTCACCCTCACAAAAGGACACTCGGGATCATCTAGGAGGATAAGCAAACCCACAGACAGTGCTAGGCTGGAAGTTCATCTACGCCGATGACATCTGCAGTGCAACTCAGGCATCCAAGTTCGACATCCTCGAGGAAACACTCAAGAAAGACATGTCTCTGGTATCTGATTACTGTAAAAAATGGCGACTAATCCCTAGCACTGCAAAAACAGTATCATCTGTTTTCCATCTACACCATGCCTCGGCCTCGCGTGAGCTTAATGTGCAGCTTGACTATACGAGAATCCGGCATGAAGCCCAGCCAGTCTATCTTGGCGTTACTCTCGATCGCACTCTGTCATTTCACGAACATCTCATAAAAACTGCAGCAAAGGTGGGCGCGAGGAATCACATCATTGCAAGACTGGCCAGCTCCTCATGGGGCGCGAGCGCTTCCACACTACGATCATCCTCTCTGGCATTATGCTATTCCACTGCAGAATACTGTGCCCCAGGATGGTTCCGTAGCCCCCATGTCCACTTGGTCAATTCCAAATTATATTCCTCCATGAGGATCATTTCTGGAACCATCCGTTCCACCCCGGCTCCATGGCTGCCAGTTCTTAGCAACATCACCCCGCCAGATATTCGTCGGGATGCGGCATCATCTAAGTTCATTTCCCACGTCTACGCTCGACCGGACCTGCCAATCTACGCGGAGATCTTCGCCCACCCTGTCCAACGCTTGACGTCTCGTCACCCAATCTGGTCCCCTACGCCTACACGGAACTTCTCTGTTCCAGTCTCTTGGAAACAGAGTTGGCAGGCAGCCGAGGTAAAGAAAAAACACCTCATCACAGACCCCTGCGAGCGTCAACCCGGCTTTGACCTAGCACGTTATGATCGGGCCCTCCTCAATCGCTATCGAACAGGCCATGGCCGGTGCGCCGCTATGTTCCATCGCTGGGGAGCCAGAGACGACCCGAACTGCCCCTGCGGCTCCAGACAGACTATGACCCACATAGTCAACGACTGCCACCTCTCCAGATTCAAAGGAGGTCTCGAAACTTTACATCAGGCTCAACCTGACGCTGTTGACTGGCTACGGAAGAAGGGCAAAAGCTAGAAGAAGAAGAAGTTAACCATCAACCAATGGTAGGGCCTTGGGTTTATTTTGTGAGTTTGTGGAATATAATAAGGATGTACTAATGGGTGGTAGGTGTAGTACAGAAATATATCCCTGTGTATTACAATCTTGTAAATCATAATTAACTTGCTAATAATTTTTTTAAAGAAAGTACTAATTTTCTTACCCAAAGGATCTCTGTTCTGCAACCTTCCCCAACAGGGGTTCCTGCCCCATCACAAGAATCGTGTGAACCAGCTTTGTGATCTGAGTCTGCATGCACTCATTACAGACTGTGCTGTCCACACAGCACAGACCACATGTGTCCATTGTTATTGCTGGGGCTCGGTGCCTGCACTATAAATCCACTGCTCCTGGAGGCCACCTTTTCCCTTTTGTTACCCTTGTTATTATTATTGTTGCCACTGCTGTCATTTTTGTTGGATAGGACAGAGAGAAACCAAGAGAGGAAGGGAAGACAGAGGGGGAGAGAAAGAGAGACACCTGCAGACCTGCTTCACTGGTTGTGAAGCGACTCCCATGCAGGTGGGGAGCCAGGGGCTTGAACTGAGATCCTTGTGCGGGTCCTTGTGCTTGGTGCCATGTGCCCTTAACCCGATGTGCTACCGCCCAGCCTCCTGTGAGTGCTTTCTTAGAGCATTGAACTCCAGATTTTTTTTTCTAAAGCTATTCTAAACCCACAAACCCACTTCCATCCAACTCTTACAAGACTCCTCCATCAAGGTACTTTGTTGCTTAGGCTAGTGGTATACAGCTCAAACACCCTCTGGGGCCCCCACTTGAGAGAATTTCCTCTGCTTGTCTCTTCATACCAGTATATTCTTACTGGAACTACAAATCTTTTGGTCGAGTTCTCAAGTACTTCCAGCATGTCTGACATCTGCTCACAGACTAGGATTACAAACAACAGAAATTTATGCTGTATTTTTTTTCCCTCCAGTTTACAGCTTTCCCCATGTAGAGTGACATCAATAATTCACAACAATTGTTCAAGTAAAATGATAGTTCAGACCACACTAATGAAACACCCTGTAAGTTTAGAAATGCCCTCATGATCACACAGTGGTTATAAAATTAATAATCTCCCTGAGCACTGCATCCAAAAATAGCTCACAGCACTTGAAGGTTTTAAGATACCAAGAAGCATTTGCCCTCCTCACAATCAATTTGCTGGCGGCCCCCCAGAGAGCAGCAATGGCCAGGATCAGAAGTGTGTGCTTCAAACTGGAAAATTACAAATATGTGAACCCACTCTTGAAATTCCCCTTTGCACTGGACTAGAGCCAAGACACCAAGGCTTACACTTCCAGCCTTGCATGAAAGATGTTTGGGGATTTTTCTGTTGATTTCCAGGGGGAAAAAAGGCACCAAGACAAAGCGTATCTTGTCACACGCTTGATTTTTATGTGTACGTCACAATAGTTATCCACACGTATTTGATTGTTTGTTGCTTTAAAATAGGATGAAGGATTTGAACGCATCATTGAATTTTTACCTGATAGGACAGAAAGAAATTGAGAGAGGAGGGAGAGAAAGAGAGATGATAGAGATGAGGGGAGACAGCATAGTGGTTATGCAAAGAGACTCTCATGCTTGAGGCTCCAAAGTCTCAGGTTTCATCCCCACCTCCACAAGCCAGAGCTGATCAGTGCTCTGATAAAGAAGAAAAAAAAAAGATATATAGAGAGAGATATGATAGAGACAGAGAGAGATGAGAGAGAGAGAGAGAGACTTGAAGTACTGCTTCACTGCTTGTGAAGCTTTCCCCCGCGCAGGTGGGGCTTGAACACAGGTAATGTGTACACTCTACCAGGTGTTCAGCCCCTGAATAGGTGTTTTGTTTTCTTTTTGAAAGAGTTCTATTATTAACCAGAGAAACTGGTAATCTACAGAAGGCTTGAAGCTAGTATCACTCGAAAGCAAAGAGTACTTCCAACTCTGGCAACTCACCACACATGAGCTGATTGGTATGAAAATGCTGTTAACTCTAAACAGCTTTGCAAAGATAAGACATCGCTTCGAAGGTTACTATAAAAGGTCTAGCAGAGACTTTGACCTAAGCATATTCTATAGCACTAAATGTAATGTTGGCAGGCATGTGAGGCATTTTTTTAATTGCCTCTCATTGTTATTAATGCCAACAACTCATGCAACAGCTGTTGCAAACACTAATACCTGATACAGACTTACCAGGAAGAACTTCCAGTTTTCTCAGATTGTTTCTTCTGCCCCCTCTCTGGTTCCTGAAACCTCACAGGAAGACTAAAATAGATCATGTGTCCACTGCCCTTTGTGTGTGTGCAGACCAGCACGTGTAGACATCATGGTCTCCTTTCAGGGACTTTGCACCAAAAAAGATGGTAAGGAAGAGGCCACGCTGGGTGTCAGAGTTGACTTCCAATCAGGATATCCCATTTGGAAGCAAGCCAGTTTCCGCTCCTTTGAATAAAACAAGAAAGACATGACCTTTCTTATAAATGAATAAACAATAGTATTGGCAGGACCACTCCAGGCTTCTTGAATAAGACCCTGGAGTAAGTCATTTGATAACAAGGGAATTCCTGACTGGCAATAAATTCTCCACATTCAAAATGATGAGACTAATCTGTTTTGGTTACTGGCCACATTTCATTAAATATAGATATACTTTAAATTTTCTTTTTTTTTTTTTTTAAGTATTTATTTATTTATTTATTTGCCTCCAGGGTTATCGCTGGAACTCGATGCCTGCACTATGAATCCACTGATCTTGGAGGCTATTTTTTTCCCTTTTGTTGCCCTTGTTGTTGATCACTGTTGTGAATATTATTATTGTTATTGCTGTTGTTGTTGTTGTTGGACAGGACAGAGAGAAATCGAGAGAGGAGGGAAATACAGAGGGGGAGAGAAAGACAGACACCTGCAGACCTGCTTCACCACCTGTGAAGCGACTCCCCTGTAGGTGGGGAGCCGGGGGCTCTAACCGAGAGCCTTAAGCTGGTCCTTGTGCTTCACATCACGTGCGCTTAACCTGCTGTGCTACCGCCAGACTCCCTACTTTAAATTTTCTAACTTAATGATTCCATTTAGGAATAGGTAGAACCTATGTTGTCTAATACACTTTTTTCTTTTTCTTTTCTTTTTTCTTTTTTTTTTTTCTTTCTTCCAGGATTATCACTGGGCCGGCACTACAAATCCACTGCTCCTGGTGCCACTTTTTTACATTATATTGGATATGACAGACAGAAACTGAAAGGGGAGGGAGAGACAGAGAGGGGGAGAGAAAGACAGACACTCGCAGACCTGCTTCACTGCTAGTGACGCTTCCCCACTGCAGGTGGGGAGCCGGGGGCTCGAACCTGGATCCTTACTCAGTCCTCGTAGTACTATGTGTGCAAGTACACAGTATTATACTGAGAACTTTAATGTGTGCAAACACGTAGTATTATACTGAGTACTTATATGCCACCCTCCTCCAACATTATTTAGGAGTGAATGTTAGAAAACCTGACTAAAAGTACATCCGCATTACTTAACACGAGTTCAACAATGTTCTGTAAACTATTTTGAAGTTTTTACAGTTCGCCCTCACCATACAGGAAGACCCTGGATACAACACCGCCGCCTCTGCACCCCCCAACCCCCAACACACACAAAACTGAGTCTATTTAAGGAGGGATTTCCTTCTCTAAAAGTAAATAAATAGGTAAATCTGTCAATATCCTAAGGGCTGTCTAAGAAGAGAAGAGAAAAGAGAAAAGAGAAAAGAGAAAGAGAAGGAGAAGGAGAAGGAGAAGGAGAAGGAGAAGGAGAAGGAGAAGGAGAAGGAGAAGGAGAAGGAGAAGGAGAAGGAGAAGGAGAAGGAGAGAGAGAGAGAGAGAGAGAGAAAGGAAAAAAAAAGAAAAAGAAGCTGGGGGAGTCTGGCAGTAGCGCAGCGGGTTAAGCGGACCTGGCGCAGGGACAGGCATAAGGGTCCCAGTTCGAGCCCCCGGCTCCCCACCTGCAGGGGAGTCGCTTCACAGGCGGTGAAGCAGGTCTGCAGGTGTCTGTCTTTCTCTCCCCCTCTCTGTCTTGCCCTCCTCTCTCCATTTCTCTCTGTCCTACCCAACAACAGCAACAGCTATGGCAACAATAACAAGCACAACAAGAGCAACAAAATGGGAAAAATAGCCTCCAGGAGCAGTGGATTCCTAGTGCAGGCACCGAGCCCCAGCAATAACGCTGGAGGCACAAAACAAAACAAAACAAAACAAAGAGAAGCAGGTCATTTTTTCCCACGCCCACCCAGGACTCAGGGACCCACAGGGGCAGTGACTCAAAGCCCAGAGGCTCTGTGAGGCCTGGGGGGGGGGGGTGTCCCCCTCGCCCCCATGGCTCCCACTCCGAAGGTCGCCAGCCAGCCAGCGCCCAGACGCTGCCACCTGCATCGCAAATGGGGGCTCTCCACCCACACAGCCCCAGGGGCTGGAAAATGAGTGAGAAAAAGATTCCCACTGTCTGGACTCACCTGCCCCAGGGCCCAGCACAGAGGCTGCTGAGGAGGCCGGGAGTTTAACCGGAAAAGGCATTTGCTTCCAGGCCCCAGGGGCAGCCCCTCCAGGATGATCCCAGACTGGCAGGTGAGGCCCTCAGGCGAGCGGGCGCCATCTTGTCTTTCTTTTGTTGTTGTTGTTGTTTGTTTGTTTTCATTTCTTTCTTTATTCAACTGATTCCTTTTGTTTGTTTATTCCCTTTGTTACTTTTTTCTTTTCTGCGGCCCTCCAGGCTCCCTGCACCCAGCTGGCGGCTCTTTCCCCCACCGCCCTGCAGCCCCTGGGGCCACGTGGGCAAGACCTGGGCTGCAGACCGGAAGTCGCGCCCCACCTGCCCCGCCCCCGCCGCGCGCGACGCCCCAGGGGTGTCCCGGCTTTTTCATTCCCATCACCTGCCGCCAGGGCAGGGCGCCCAGCGTTCCCCCCTGGCCCTCTGCACTGCGGTCATCAAGCTACTGCACTGGGCAGTGCAGTGCCCGCTCGTGCTGCAAAGGAAGCCTATTTGCCAGGGGAACAGCAGCAGAAGAGTGTGTTGGGGGCTCCTAGATATGTCCAAGTATGGAGTGGGCCTCCTAAAATGTACACAGCACAGTAAACAGTAGTATGCCATTCAATTAATATTCCAATTCAATGATCAATATGATTTTTTAAAAGATTTTTTTATTTTTTTTTTTTATTTGTTTTATTTTTACCAGAGCACTGATCAGCTCTGGCTTATGGTGGTACAGAGGATTGAACCTGGGACTTTGGAGCCTCAGGGATTTTTTTTTTTTTTTGCCTCCAGGGTTATTGCTAGGGTTCAGTGTCTGCATCATGAATCCACTGCTTTTGGAGGCCTTTTTTTTCCTCCTTTTGTTGCCCTGGTTGTTGTAGCCTTGTTGTGGTTATTATTGTTATTATTGACGTTCATTGTTGGATAGGACAGAGAGAAATGGAGAGAGGAGGGGAAGACAGAGAGAGGGGGAGAGAAAGACAGACACCTGTAGACCTGCTTTACCACCTGTGAAGCGATTCCCCTGCAGGTGGGGAGCCGGGGCTCGAACCAGGATCCTTATGCTGGTCCTTGAGCTTTGAGCCACATGCGCTTAACCTGCTGCGCTACCGCCCAACCCCCGATCAATATGATTTTAAAAATCTAAACAGATATGCAGGTACAGACGTGCATAAAAAAAAAAAATCAGGGCTAGAAAGCAGCGCACCTGGTTAAGCGCACACATATACTGTGCAAGGACCAGGGTTCAAGCCCCCTGGTCCCCACCTGCAGGGGGGAAGCCTGACAAGTGTCGAAGCAGAGCTGCAGATGTCTCTCTGTCTCCCTCGCTATCTCCCCTGTCCTTCTCAGTTTTTCTTCTGTGTCTATCCAATAATAACTAATTTATTATTTTTTTTTAAAATAAAGAAAGAAATCTATTTACTTGTACAAGAATTTTGGTCAGTGAAACCAGCTTCTGACTCAGCATGTAATAGATGTGCCGGTCACCACTTTTGCACTTGCTCTTTGTCTCCCTACAACTCATTCTCCCCTTCTACTCCCCAAGAGGAGGTCATAGCCTTGTCTGGAGACCCCCCCTTTTTTTTTTTACTCCTGCCCCAAGGAATAGCTCTATATTCTGGCTCCTGAGACAGCAGGGCTTACACTCATGAGTTCCACAGAGCTGTAACAAAAACTCTTCAAACAACTACCACCTCGACAAGCGACAAGGAACATCACAGTCAGTTGTGGAAAACAGAAAGCTTTTCCTCTAAAATCTCCCCATGTTTATTCAGCACAGTATTGAGGTCCTAGCCAAAACAAGAAAAGTGAAAGAAATAAAAGTTTGACAGAAGAAATAGTGGGTAATGTGTTGCAACCCACATTCTAGCTGGGTCCCCATAGCATTTCATTATCTTAAAAATGAAAAAAAAAAAACTAGGAAGTATGAATTTGCAGGTGATGTAATAAGTCGATTTTATATAAAAAATGCCTAACAACTCAGAAACAAACAAGCAAAATCTGATTAAATTATAGGGAAATACATCAAGGGAAATGCTACTCACATAGGCAATGAGAGGCCAGGAAATAGTTCAGAAGGTGTAAGTCACACTTTGCCATGCACAGCCCTGAGTTCAAGTCCAAGCACAACTTAGGAGCATATGGACAACGTCAAGTGAGCTCCATGAATGGTGATATGGTGCTAGTGTGTCTCCTGTCTCTTCCTCTCTCTACTCTCTTTTTTTATATTTATTCCCTTTTGTTGTCCTTGTTTTATTGTTGTAGTTATTACTGAAGTCGTTGTTGTTGGATAGGACAGAGAGAAGGCACATTGGTGAGGTCGTCTGTCCAGAGAAGTCTGGTTGGCATCATGCTGATATCTGGGACCTGGTGACTAAAAAGAGAGTTAACATAGAAAGCCAAACAAATTGTTGAACAGTCATGGACCTAAAGACTGGAATAGTGCAGATGAAGTGTTGGGGGCAGGGTCCTCCATTTTGTAGATAGCTAGTAGGCATGTTTTAGTTATATTTCAAAGGGCCTGTAGCTATACTAGTGTTTTTTGTTTGTTTGTTTATTTTTGCCTGAGCCTGAAATCTGACATGCAGGTGGATCCTAATTATTGTCTGGGGAGATGATGTCATGGCTGGGAAAAGGACCAGAAAGCTGGATCAGGGAAGAGAGTAACTCCCTAATATGGGAAAGGGGTATAAATATTACTGTAAACCCCATCGATTTGATATGATCTGGGGCCCATAATTAGCTTAGGAGCCTGTATGACCTCTACATCCCTCTAGATCTGAGCTCACATTCTGTGGTCATGAGTAGGAACATTCCCAGCTACCCCAGTATCGAACCATCCTCCTCAGGTGTAGCATAGAATATGTTGTCCATCCTCCCTTTGGAGGATGGAACATTCTCTACCGTTGTTGATCCAAGTTGAGGGCAAGGTCCTATGGGGGCCCACAGAAGGGTCCTATTGTGTTGTTCCTGATAGAAATGACCGGTAACAATGGAGAGAGGGATTTATTTGAGTTCTAGGCCCATCATGACTGGGAATCTCAGGACTCCCTGATTAGGGCCCCAGCTAATTAATTATTTTTTAAAAAGAAAGAAATCCCCAACAGCAAAGGACAGTTTTGGCTTGGTAGCTGATGATGATTTTTTTCTGTTTCTGATTCGTATTTTTCCTTGTTTGTTTGCTCCTTATTTTTACAATATGTATAATTAAGGTATGTACCATTTCACTCAAATGGCTCTCTCCCAGATAGATAACCAGATTGACTTGTTATACCTGCTTTCTTTGTTTGCCTGGTGAAACAACGTTCACCTGCATTGAGGCAAGAAAACAACTTTAGGTGGGAAAACCAAAATAACAGATGCTAATGATACATACCTGGACCCAAACACAGTTATAAATCAGCGCTGCTTCCATTTTTAAAAATGCTCCCATAATAACACAGATAATTTCTACAGTGTGGCAACGATTAAGGTGCTGAATAGACCATTATGGACATGACTAAAGTTTCAGACCAATTGGCAAAAACAACCATACATCCCCAAAATTCAGAATTGTGTTCCTTAAAGTGTGTGTGTGTGGGGGGGGGGGATATGACAGATGGAAATCCTGACTCTGTCACTCCCCTTTGGGTCATGTGAGTAATTCTGTTAAAACTTACACACAACACAGATGCACAAGATGAAATTATCTTTTTGTTTTCCAAACAAGCAGAAAATGTCATCCTGGCAACAAGAGCCTTCAGCTATCCTCCTATTATGCTACTAGTGACAATATTTCTTCTCAAAATGTTCATTGTCACAAGAGAAGGATGAGCTAGCCTCCCTTTTTCTTCCTTTACAGCACTTTTCCCTCTAAGGTTATTTCCAAAATAGAAAGGTAAATACATGTTTTAAATCATCTGTGGCAGTGTCTTAAATTATCTCATTTCTTAAAGAAGAAGGGGGAGGAGAGGAAGCAGGAGGAGGAGGAAGGAAAGAAAAGAGTCAGGTGATGGGATGCAGAGGTCTGGTGGTGGGAATTGTGTGGAATTGTACCCCTCTTATCCTGCGGTTTTTGTCAGTGTTTCCTTTTTATAAATAAAAATTTTTAAAAATTAAAATGGGAAAGAACCTCAATGATTATCTTTCTGACTCCTCTTCTTCTGAAACTTCATGAGTTCATGGATGTCATGAGAATCTGGCAATTTGGAGCAAGAAAGCTATACTATACTTTAAGATTCTTCAATCCAAATTTCAGACTCTCTCTCTCTCTCTCTTTTTTTTATTTCTTCTATTTCACCTCTGTCAGTATTTGCTTTAAAATCTTGACTTCTTAATAGCCTTTTTGAAAATTTCCATGGCGTGGGGAAGAATCCCTTGAGTGTCCTGTTGGCTTCTTCCCATTATTTTGTTAATTAGCCTAATGCTTGTTACTAGTAAAAGCTCTGATGGAGTGGGCACTTAGCAAATTCTACAAGGCTTAAGGGACTTGGTGTGTTTTCAGTTGTAAGGTTACAATGGGGTGTCCCTGTAAAAAGGCTCCTTAAATAACAGCATTTATCTTGATCTTAACAATTGATAGACTTGGCAGGCAAATATTCCAGTGATTGTAAAACTCGACCCACATCGCTTGCATAGAAAACAATGAGCTGAGATGTTCATTAGAATGTCAGACAACCTTCCTGTGGTTCTTGATCATGCAATGCCATCTTTAGCAGTTCCATAATGAGTTGTGGGTCTGCATCTGCGACAACCCAACCATGTTCTTCCACTCTGAGACATCCCAAACCAAAGACTCAGTTTCCTGATGAGAGTCACTCACAGTTTTAGTAAAAGTTCTTCAGGAAGACTGTAAAATCAATCTGCAAAATAAATCAATTGTTTCACACACTTCTGTGCTCTGGTCTCCGTACTTTCTTGGTTTGGTCCTCCTTTCATTTGACTTAACTTCTTGATTGACCAGAGGTATTCAGAATATTTTCTGTCATCCCTGTGTGATATTTTTCCTTCTAAGCAAATTTGAAACTAGTAGCTGGAGCTCAGTCTGGCTCAGATCTGACCTTGGTTTAACCTCAATGTAACACTTCTTTTTACTTTCATTTTTGCTACGACAGATTATAATATCAAAGGGAACCAATATTTTTTCCTTTCTCTTATTATTTTTTTCCCTTATATGTCAAGTGAGCTAGACAAACCAGAGACTTGGAAGCCCACTCCATTCCTCTCAATCAACCACCACATTCTGACATGAGCAAACCTTCTTGCTCTATAGGGAGAGAAAGTTTCTCGAGACCCAGTCTAGACTAAGAACATATCAGCCTCACTTAGGATTCTCCCAAGCCCTAGCAAGTCTTTGTCAATTCACAGAAGAGTGAAACAAGTTCACCCACATTTAGTACATGTATGAATGTCTGAGTAAGTATAAAGCACGAGTTTTAAAAAAATTCAAAAGGAACTTCAAAAGCAGCCACCACTTCACCCTACCTTTTGAAGCTGGTGCTATAGTGCCATTTGAGTATTCTCCACAACAGACTGTTTTCTAGGCTGGAGGTTGATAGGACCCCATTAATTTGCATTTGTAATGTTCACCTTATTCCGTGGAGAAGTTAGGGCCTGAAGGCAACTTTTATTTATTTGGGAGAACATCAGAGATTTTGTCACATCATTTTTAAAATAATAAAGAAAATGTCTTACCATATCCACAATCTTGTTCTTAGGAGAGAATATATTTTGCTTAGGGGTCTTCAGTTTAGTGTGTTTCATCTCTTTTATGGGAGGAATTCTGATCCCAGAAAACGGAATGCAGCTTGACTAGAGAGCAGTTCGTTTTGCTTTCTGTTTGTATATGTTTGCGTCTCTAATTTAAAATGTACACTCAGTGTTATTCTCTAGTGTGCACGCAGTGAGGACTCTGCTTCTATAAGCCTGTAGAGCTGCAAATGTCATTGCCAAAGTGTCAAAATAGAAAGATGACCCTTTACTGAAAAGAGAGGTACTATATTATACCCTATTAAGAGAGGTCAGGTGGCCTCGCCCATGTGTCCTGGAACCCCACCTCTCCAGAGCCCTACCCCACTAGGGAGAGACAGAAACAGGCTGGAGGGATGGACCAACCTGTCAACACTGTTCAGTGGAGAAGCAATGACGGAAGCCAGAACTTCAACCTTCTGCAGTCCATAATGAATTGTGGCCCAGACTCCTGGAGGGATAAAGAATAAGGCAACTTCTACTAGAGGGGATGGAATATGGAACTCTGGTGGTGGGAATTGTATGGGATTGTACCCTTCTGTCCCACAATCTTGTCAATCATTTTTTTTTCTTAATTTTTTATATTTATTTATTTATTTATTTATTTTCCCTTTTGTTGCCCTTGTTGTTTTATTGTTGTTATTGGCGTCATCGTTGTTGGATAGGGCAGAGAGAAATGGAGAGAGGAGGGGAAGGCAGAGAAGGGGAGAGAAAGACAGACACCTGCAGACCTGCTTCATCGCCTGGGAAGCGACTCTCCTGCAGGTGGGGAGCTAGGATCCTTACACTGGTCCTTGCGCTTTGCGCCATGTGCGCTTAACCCGCTGTACCACCACTCGACTCCCGTCAATCATTATTAAATGACTAATAAAATTTAAAGAGAGAGAGAGGTCTGGTGGAACCATTTCTGTGAATGTACTTATTATTCTTTATAAAAATTTAAAAGATTTCAGGAACATATCTGTTGGCACAAACATCTAGATATCTTCTATCAACTGAGTCGACTAATTTCAACAATCACTTGTTCCCGTAGACAGGGATTGCCACGGAGAAGGTGAGATATGCACAAAGCCATGTGTCTCTGAATTTACTTCTACTTGAAACCTATCTGGGTTTGTGACATCTGAGCAGTAACTCCTTCTTCCGCAATTGTTAAGAAAGCCCTCCACCCCTTCTGCCACACCTTCTACTACTTGGGTTAGTGCATGGGAAAAACTATAATTCTCTGTGCCGGCATGGGATTCTTTCCAAGAACCGTCAGGGGACTGAAGGACTTAAGAAAATTCAGAGACGATATAACGTTATTCTATCTACCAAAATGTAGTAGAAGATGCCCAAGCTTTGAGTTGGAATGCTGTGAGTTTCAATCTAGCGCTGCTCCCATGCAATTCCTGTTCGCCAAAGGATAGCTGTATAGGCCTCATCTTCCTCATGGATATCAGTGAAGGGAGAGAAAATCCAGCTCCTACTAGTCGTGAAAATTAAGTGAAATGGCATATAATTATGTAGTCATCACGAAAGAAATTGCTAAGCACTGTCATGCTGTCATGTGTCACTTGGGATAGTAATTTCATGACTGTTAGTTGAATGACTAGTTGGTGCCTTCACTTGATAACAAGGATTCTTTAACATAAGAACACAAATTATTGTATCACCTCCATGTGAAGCAACTAAGATACCTAGAGCTGAAGAAATCTGCCCTAGACTAGACAATTCCACACTCAGTAATTCTGATAATAGAATCCAGGCTTATTCAGGAACATGAACTCAGGGGGCTCTTAGCCAAGCGGTGCTTAATAATTACAAAGTGATTCCTTAACGAATTTACTGCTTTTTCTGGAAACAGCCCATTTCCCTCACTTTAATTAAACCCTCTCGACACTTACCTTGTTATTCTCCTCTAAAATACAGGAAAGACTTAACTAGTTAAGGAGAATTGACCACCTGCCCAGGTGGGAAGTACATGAACAGCTGCCAGGTTTAAGTTCACTCTGCCTGCAAATTACCAGTAAGACTTCATCAGAATACTTAGAAAACCGGTGTCTCACACGTTCCTTCATCCTAGGAAGTGCAACGCCCAGTATCACTGTAATTGTTCTCGAAATGCCAGTGCTTCAGAATGCCTGACATTCCAGTTATTTCCATTCATTTTGTTTGTTTTTTTGTTTTGTTTTTATCTGCCTTCCAAACTGCTTGAGCCAGACGACAGACTGAGTCAGTTTGAAGGGAATTTGATGTGTTCTGCTGCCCTCTTGTGGCCATTTTACACTTCGCTTTTTTTTTTTTTTTTTGCCTCCGGGGCTATTGCTGGGGCTCAGTGCCTGCACTATGAATCCACTGCTCCTGGAAGCTGTTTTTCCCCTTTTAGTAGCCTTTGTTTTTTTATTGCTGTTATTGTTGCTGTTGTTGTTCTTGTTGAATAGGACAAAGAGAAAACGAGAGAGGAGGGGAAAACAGAAGGGGAGAGAAAGACACACACCTGCAGACCTGCTTCACCGCCTGTGAAGCGACTCCCCTGCAGTTGGGGAGCCGGGGGCTCGAACAGGGATCCTTACACCAGTGCTTGCGCTCTGCGCCACGTGCGCTTAACCTGCTGTGCTACCGTCCGGTCCCCTGCACTTCCCATTTTAAAATTAGGTATACTTGGATACCCTTTCTCCAATTAAAACTTCTCTTTCCATCTGCTTAATCTTGGGTAAATCTCTAAATAAATCTTTGATGTTAAACTCCTGAAGTATTTCCGTGTTGTCTTTTTTTTCTCTTCTTCTATGTATTTTTTTTAAATAGGTTTCAGGTCTACTATCCAGATTCATCCATTTTGGGCTAATTTGGGTATATGATGTTAAGTGTTGGTCTAATCTCATTTTTCTACATGTGTTGTCAGAACCACTCGATTGGTTAACAGGTTAAATAGGTCTTCTCTTCTTTTCTGGAGAGCTAACGGTTCACGGTGCGGCTGTAGAAACATGGGCGCAAGCGCTCATCTCCTCCTGCATCATGCAACAGCAACTGGAGGTTCTGAGCCTTCCCCCCTTCCCACCCTCTCCTTTCCCAGAGGCCTTTGCTTTAATGCAATTCACCACACCCAAGAGGTCTTCTAAAAAGACCAAGCGGTAGCGCAGTGGGTTAAGCGCAGGTGGCCCAAAGGGCAAGCACCAGCGGAGGATCCCGGTTCAAGCCCCCGGTTCCCCACCTGCAGGGGAGTCTCTTCACAGGCGGTGAAGCAGGTCTGCAGGTGTCTATCTTTCTCTCCTCCTGTCTTCCCCTCCTCTCTCCATTTCTCTCTGTCCTATGGGGCCCACAAAGGGGTCTATTTCTGTTGTTCCAGATAAAAATAACCCATAACAATGGAGAGAGGGATTTATTCGAGTTCTAGGCCCATCAAGTCTGTTTGGGAATCTCAGGACTTCCCGAGTAGGGCCACAGCTGATGGAATGGCCTGATAGTAACTCTGTCCTATCCAACAACGACATCAATAATAACTACAACAACAACAACAAAGGGGCCAACAGAAGGGAATAAATAAATATTTTTTTAAAAAGCAGTAGCTTCTATACACCAAAAAAAACAAACAACACAGGGATATATAGGCAGCCAGTAATTGGAAGATGCTATTTGCATACATATACATCTGACATCAATTGATAACACAAATCTACAAAAAAAAATCCTGCAACTCAAGAAAAATAACTCAATAAAAAGCAGGCAATTTGAATACACTATTTTCTAAAGTAGAGATTTACGTGACCCAGACATGAAGAAATGCTCCACTTATCACTAGAGAGGTGAAAAATTACAACCACAATAAGATAACCACCTCGAACCTGTGAGAAACGGCCTACATCAACAAAACAGAAATAGGGGGAGGGGAGGAGTCATGCCGTAGCGCAGTGGGTTGGGCGCATGTGGCACAAAGCGCAGGGACAGGTGTAAGGATCCGGTTCGAGCCCTGGCTCCCCACCTGCAGGGGAGTCGCTTCTCTCCCCCTCTTTGTCTTTCCCTCCTCTCTCCATTTCTCTCTGTCCTGTCCAACAACGAACAGCATCAACAGTGGCAATAATGATGACCACAGCGAGGCTACAGCAACAAGGGCAACAAAAGGGGGGAAAATGGCCTCCAGGAGCGGTGGATTCATGGTGCAGGCACCGAGCCCAGCAATAACCCTGGAGGAGGAAAAAAAAAAGAAAAAAAAAATTTCACAGGACATAAGCACATTATGTTCACAACAGTGAAAAATCTGAAGCAGCTTAATTTAAGCCCACCTATGGATGACCGAATAGAGAAGTTATGAGAGGAGTTAGACCTTGGAGCCCCAGGCTAAGCGCACATAGTGTGAAGCCCAAGGACGGTCACAATAACAATCCCAGTTAGAGCTCCGGGCTCCCCACCTGGGGGGCGGGGGACTATTCACAAGTAGTGAAGCAGGTCTGTAGGTGTCTCTCTGTCTCTCACGTTTTCTTCCTTCCTTTCTTTCTTTCTTTCTCTTTTTTTTTTTTTTTACCTCCAGGGTTATCACTGGGGCTCAGTGCCTGCACAATGAATCCACTGCTCCTGGAGGCTATTTTTTCCATTTGTTATCCTTGTTTATTGTTGTTGTTGGATAGGACAGAGAGAAATGGAGAGAGGAAGAGAAGACAGAGAGGGGGAGAGAAAGAGAGACACCTGCAGACCTGCTTCACCACTGGTGAAGCGACCCCCCTGCAGGTGGGGAGCCGGGGGCTTGAACCAGGATCCTAAAGCTGGCCCTTGCTTGCGCTTTGCACCATGTGCGCTTAACCCACTGCGCTACCACCCAACCTCCTGTCTCTCACCTCTATCTCCCCCTTCCCAATCTCATTTTCTCTCTGTGGTATCCAAAAAATGAAAATAAATGCCGGCCAGGAGCAGTGAATTCATAGTGCAGGCACTGAGCCCCAGCAATAACCCTGAATGCAGAGAGAGAGGGAGATAGAGAGGGAGAGGAAGAAGTTACGGGATATATATATGTCATGGAATACTACTTTGTGATTGAAAAAGATGATATGTCACTAGGAACAAAATGGATAGAACTAACGGTGAGGGTGCCTCGTGAAGTAAGACAGTTCCTGAATGGTTTCATTCGTACGTGTAATTTAGAAAATTAAAAATAAAAATAACAGAAGCAAGTGAACTGTAGGATTTGTAAGAACTCTGGGGGTGATCTTTGAGAGGTAGGCGAGTGGGGTCACAGAACTCTGTGGTGGGTGTGGTGTGGGCTATATGTCATCTTAATACTCTTGTAACCCACCGTTGATCACAACTAAAGTACTAAAGTAAAAATGTAATGTAACGTACAAACTTTCAAAAACAAACAAACAGAAGTAACCACACCGTCTCTAAGACTTCGTGATCATCAACTATGTTGATGTTTGCAAGGAAGGGCAGCTGCACAGAACTCTGTGGTGGGTGTGGTGTGGAGCTATGCTTTGTAATCTGATGATCCACTATTAATCTTTGTCTCTCTCTCTCTCTCTCTCTCTCTCTCACACACACACACACACACACACACACACACACACACACACACACCACCTCCCTTCAGAGTACTAAGTGTGCATTTTTTACACCTTTGTCATCAATTATAAACAAACAAAAAAGCACTTACATTAAACACTGAGTTTTAACTGACTTGTGAATAAAACTGTAGTAAGTGAACCCTCGGCTGCTTTTGTCAGGAATCTTTTGATTGAACCTGCCACAGTGTGAAGTTGTTTCTTTTCTCCAAGGCACAATCATTCACCATAGTGTCGACAGCAATATAAACATATTTTGAAAACAACAGGAGGGTTATAAACATATCGCCTTTTTTATGAGAATGTTAAACCACTCCAAAACTTCACGTTGAGAAAGAGAGATTCACGACAGAAGCGATGAGGTTTTTTTTTTGTTGTTGTTGTTGTTGTTGTTTTATTCTTTCCATCACTCACTATTGTAGTATGGCTATAACCTTCTGTCACAGTAGACATAATGGTAGAGAAAAACAAAACTCAGTTTACATACCTAGTAAAGTACTACTAGGAATATAAACTAGTCAGAGTATACCTGGAAATTTTAGGAGAATCTTTTATTAAATAGTTAAAAATCAAGTAAATGTATCAATCTGTTGTATGCTTTACATTGGGTTGTTCTAGTTCTCCCCCGCCAAAAGAATTGGATCAGTCCAGTTTGTTTCCCCGGCCCGCTTGGCCCCGCCCCAAGGAACCCCGCCAGAGTTCCAGAGTTCCAGAGTTCCAGAGTTCCAGAGTTGGAGAGTTGAAGAGGGTTCCTGAGTTCCAGAGTAAGAGAGAGTGCTTGCCCCGCCGCAAAGAGACAGCAGAGTTCTGTTTGGTGATTAGTTTGGTTTAGTTTATGAATCGTTGTTCCTGAATAAAGAAATACAGCTTCCCTGTCCAGCTGTGTGTCTGGTCGTCTCTGTTACCCACCCGTGAAGCTAGCCCGGCCAGCTGGAGCCTCCGAATTTAACAACAAATGGCGCCCACGTGGACCTGACCTGCGCATCTCTCAGATAAGTAAAGACAATTTGGCTACCTATGCACTATGGCCTTCTCTTCTGCTTGTGAAGAGATCTCCAAAGGCCTCTGCTCTTTCTTCACGAGACTGTTTTGCTGTTTCTGGAACATTTATCTCTGGACCACTCTGTGGTTCCCACTCGCTCGGGCGAACTCAGAACAGCCAGCGGGAAGAGCCAGCGGGCGGGAGGCGAGGCGCGGAGCTGCCGTTTCCACCTGGTTAAACAGCCAGCCAGCCGGCTGCGCCCAGACAACCCCGCGCACTGCGCCCGCAGCCCCGCAGCCCGCAGGAGGCTGACGCCAGCACGCAGGAGCCCAATGCCACCACGCAGGAGCCCGATGCCAACACGCTGGAGCCCGATGCCACCAAGCAGGAGCCGCCGAATTTTAACAACATCAATCCCTTCTTTCCATTTTTTTCTACCTGATCATACCCATATCATTCCTAAAACATGTACTGACATTCAGAAATAGTATGTGCATTAAAAATAAATATCTTGGGGGCTGGGTGGTGGTGCACTGGGTTAAGCACACATAGTATGCAGCCCAGGGACCCGTTTGAGGATCCCAGTTCGAGCCCCCTGGCTCCCCACCTGCAGAGGGAAAGTGTCACAAGTGGTGAAGCAGGTCTGCAGGTGTCTTTCTTTCTCTCCCTCTCTAGCTCCCCTCCCTTCTCAATTTCTCTCTGTCCTATCCAAAAAAAAAATAGCCGCAGGAGCAGCGGATTCATAGTTCAGACACCAAGTCCCAGTGATAACCCTTAAGGCAAAATAATAATAATTATTATAATAATAATTTAAAAAAATAATTACCTTAAGAACTACAGTGTTATATTATTAAAATGTCAATAATCAAGCATTGAAAAATAGTCTATCTCTTTGATCTCTCCTTTGTCAAAATACAATCTCTTCCACTGCCACCTATATTAAAATTTAAGTTTGGGGGAAATTTCTCTTTGAAAAGCAGTAATAACAATAATAATAATATTAATGAGACCTATTTGATTTCAGTCCTATAGGTAATGCACCATAAAACTTGTTTTTGGTTTGCAGAAAAGTTAATATGGTTACTTGGACTTACTATGGGTCAAAATTATTCATCACCTATATGGAGTTCTGGAAATACTCCTGAAATGTCTAATAACTATTGTGCTTTGTAGGAAAATAGCATTTCTTCCAGTGGGAGTGAAACAACACCTTTTAGCCTTATTTCTGTCAGTTGCGATGTTTCATGTTTATGGATCTCAGATATATGTGCACACATTAATACAAACAATTTTGCATTTAAGTTTTTGAAGCTCATTGACTCTCTGAGACCATCCATGGGTCACAAGACAGGCAGGCAGCTTGATCTGACCACACCCAGAGGGATCCATTCACTACCAATGAAGCCCCCTCATTTCCAGTGAAAGAAAACAAGCCCACCCAGGATGAAGAAGAGAGAGGCTTAAAGACATTGTTCCGTGACAATAAGGATGTACAAAGCTATACATCTGCAGTGTCGTTCCCTAGATAAAATATTTGTGTTTCAATTCAGCATTTTTTTTTCTTTTGGTGTTAAAACAGTTTTTTTTCCTTAGTCATTGTCTATGACACCCCTGCATATAGTGGGTTTTATTATGTAGATATTTCTGGAAAGCTTACTGACACAGGAAAGCTTGCACTTACTATCCCCTCAGCAAATGACTGGAGTCACAATAGCTCCCCCAAAGATAATTTTTTACAATTTGAATTGGACGCTCTCCTCTGGTGAAGAATACATGAGATAACTATTCCATTTCCTAAGAGTTTGAGAACCTCTTGCCTCAAAAGACATGATTGTATGGAGGGAAAATTGTGTTGCCTTGTTGCCTGAGATTAGGGTTGTCATCTCCAAAACTGACCACCGACCTCTGCAATATAAGGGGTGGGGGAAGGAATTGGAGCACTAGTTTGATGCTTCTCATTCTTTGCAAAGCAGATGATTATTTCAAACTGTCTTGAAACCATCGCATAAAATAGTATTTTCCCCCCTTGGAATTTTTACTAACATTTAAAGGACAATGCAGAACTGCCCTGTGCACACTCCTCTAAGGAAAATGGAGCTTCATGTTACAGACCCATGTGTATTATACATCTTTAAATATTTCCATCTGCTTCTGAAGTTTCCATAAGAGAATGCCAGGAAGTCTTTTACAGATTAACAAGAGGGTAAATGGAGAGTTTCAATGGAGTCTTTCCCAACAGCTCCTCCCCACCTCCCCAAGCCCACTACCCCATGTTCACGTCGTCAGTGTTTGGAATCATTTAGTTTAGAATTGGTTCTCTAATCACATGCAGAAGATATTAACTTTACATTTTCCATAACTTCTCTGACCACAGGATATATTCATTCAGTAAATGTCAGATTTCTATATGGTATGGAAGGACTGTTGCCACGTTCAGCAGAGAAGGATTGTGTATTGGAGGAGACTAAGCCAGCCCTCCCCCAGGTCTTCCAATCAGTGTTAGAAAAGTGTTGCCAAGTCATACCAATCACTGTTCTTTTTTTTTTTTTTTTTGCCTCCAGGGTTATTGCTGGGGCTCAGTCCCTACACCATGAATCCACTGCTCCTGGAGGCCATATTTTCCCCCTTGGTTGCCCTTGATGTAGCCTTGTTGTGGTCATTATTGTTGCTGTTGGACAGAACAGAGAGAAATCGAGAGAGGAGGGGAAGACAGAGAGGAAGAGAGAAAGACAGACACTTGCAGACCTGCTTCACCGCCTGTGAAGCAATACTCCTGTAGGTGGGGAGCTGGGGGCTTGAACCGGGATCCTTACACAGGTCCTTGCACTTGACGCCACGTGGGCTTAACCCACTGCGCTACCGCCAGACCCAATCACTGTCCTTTTAAAAAGATTTAAAAGGGATATACATACGGAGTTATACAAATAAGCAGAACGAATGTTCTTTGTTACTGGCAAACAGATCCCCAAGAGTCCCAGGCTTGTGGTTTGAACAAAGGCTAATCAGTTCTTCTTTACAAACTCCAGTCTAGGAATCAGGGGCTCTGGCAAGTTGGTATTTACATTCATCTCTAGCAGGGACTCATTTGATTCCAAAGGACCAAGTACCAAAAGCCAATACGTCCAAGGAGTCAATAGCCCCATCCAAAGATCATTATCTGACCAGTCAGAACAATTTAGCCACTTTGTGGTGAAAGTTGTGAGTTGCTCAGAAGTTTTCTTTTTCTTTTCTTTTCTTTCTTTCTTTTTTCTTTTTTTGCCTCCAGGGTTATTGCTGGAGCTCAGTGCCTGCACCATGAATCCACTGCTCCTGGAGGCCATTTTTCCCCCTTTTGTTGCCCTTGTTGTGGTTATTATTGTTGTTGATGTCATTCGTTCTTGGATAGATGAGAGAGAAATCTAGAGAGGAGGGGAAGACAGAGAGGGGGAGAGAAAGATAGACACCTACAGACCTGTTTCACCGCCTTGTGAAGTGACTCTCCTGCAGCTGGGGAGCCGGGGGCTCAAACTGGGATCCTTCTTTGCGCCACCTGCACTTAACCCACTGTGCTACCTCCCAAGCCCCCTGTTCAGAAGTTTTCTAAAGCACACAACAGGGCTTGACTTTCCAGGCTGTCGACTGGAGGAGCCCAGGGAGATGGCATACACCCTTATAAACAGTTCTGCAGCTGTTAAAAACGTCTTGACCAAGAGTGACTCTATGCCTCCAGACCTCATGGTCATTCTAGACCATTAGGTATCTGACTGCTCTGAGCTGAGGAACCAGCGATCTTTGGTAAGAAGCACCACGCTCTGAACCTGCCTCTTGGTGACAGGGAGGCAAGGAAGTTTCTCACTGGACTGATAGTGCAAGAAAACCCAAAATAGGCTATAGTAAAGCCCAGATACAAGTCACCCAAATGGGGCAGTGGAAGCAATATTCTTTGAAGTCATTATCTGATATATTTTTTTTCCTCCAGGCTTATCGCTGGAGCTTGGTCCCTGCACTATGAATCCACTGCTCCTGGCGGCCATTCTTTCCATTTTGTTGTTGTTTTCTAGCTGTTGTTCTTGCATAGGACAGAGAGAAATTGAGAGAGGAGGGGGAGATAGAAAGGGGGGAGGACACCTGGAGACCTGCTTCACCCACTGCTTGTGAAGCGACCCTCCTCCACGCCCGCATGTGGGGAGCCCTGGACTTGAACTGGGATCCTATAGCCATTCCTACCACTTCGCACCATGTGGCTTAATCTGGGTGCACTATCAACTGCGCCCCCCCCCATTATCTAAATTTTATAGTTACCATCTTCTTTTTTTAATATTTATTTATTTATGTATTTATTCCCTTTTTGTTGCCCTTGTGGTTGCTGATGTTATTGTTGTTGGATAGGACAGAGAGAAATGGAGAGGGGAGGGGATGACAGAGGGGGAGAGAAAGAGAGACACCTGCAGACCTGCTTCACCGCCTGTGAAGCGACTGCCCTGCAGGTGGGGAGCTGGGGACTCGAACTGGGATCCTTAAGTGGGGTCCTTGTGCTTCGCACCACGTACGCTTAACCCACTGTGCTACCTACTGTCCGACTCCCCATATGGTACATTTTTTATTTGCCTCTTTATTTCTCTTCAATGAACTGCAAAGGAAACTTAATTAAACATCAAAGTGTTGATATATTTAAACACCTTGAGACACACACGGTTCCATCTAATGCATATTTTGTACTTCACACACATACCAACTGTTGTTCACAGACACTTCTTAAGAAATGCAGAGAAGTACTAAAATGATCTCCAACATTTGAGGTCAGAGAATTGAAACTTCAAAACTGGATGAGCAGGAGGGAGTAGACAGCATTATGGCTATGCAAAGTGACACTCATATACCTCAGGCTCCAAAGTTCCAGGTTCAATCCCCCACACCACCATAAACCAGAGCTGAGAAGTGCTCTGGTAAAATAAAATAAAATAAAATAAAAACCTTGGATGAGCTAGCCAGACAACTGTTTTTCAAACAATAAAGTGAATAGGACTGACCTGAAAGAAGCACTGAAATCTAGGTTCCTCTGCCCAGTGCAACAAGCTCCCAGGTGACAGAACTGAAGCCACAGCTTTGAAGAGTGGTTCTAGAAGGTGAATTCCACATTGGTCCAGAGCTTCTCTGAAGGAGTACAACTTGATTCCATAGGAAAAGGGATTCAGGGCTAATGCTGCTTGTTACTGTTCTCATGATGAGGAGAACTGTTTGCAGACTTGCCCTCTAGCTTCATTAACTTTTATGTGGTCTTAAATGAATAGTGCCCTGAAGGCCATCTGGAATTTCTGTTCTTCCTATTACTAGCACAGCAAAGTCATTATTATATATATATATGATCATTATACCAAATATATCTATCTTTAGGTAGAGATAGAGAGGCAGAGAGAGTATAAGAAATAACAGCACCAAAGTTTCCTTCAGTATAATGGGGGGCAGGCTTGAACCTACTAAAGTGAGTTTTATCGTTGACCCTAAACTATAAGATTTTCTTGTTGTTGTTTCTAGAACTTCACCAATCCAGGCTGACAGTTTCAGACAGAAAGAGACCCACACAGAGACCGAGGGGCTACAGTAGTATCAAAATGTTTTCCAGTGTGCCGGGGGCAGGGTTTGAACCTGGTTTGCATGCATGGCAAAGCAGAGTTTTTGATCTATATAAGACTGTAATCAACCTTGTGCTTCTTAAAGGTGGACTGTTGTCCTGTTCCTATGCTCTGGACTTTTCTGCCAAGTGTTTTTCTTGATACCTTTCTTCCTCTGTGAATAGCCCTGACAGACATTCCTTATATTACAATTAACTCAAGAAATACATGTTGGGACCGGGTGGTGGCGCACCTGGTTACATGCACATGTTACAGTGCACAGGACCCAGGTTTGAGTACTGCAGGGGGAAAGCTTTGTGAATGCTGAAACAGGGCAGCAGGTGTCTCTCTGTCTCTCTCCCTAACTTCCTATTCCTTTCAATTTGTCTGTCCTTATCCAATAAAAACAAAGATAATAAAACAATTTTTAAAAATTTTAAAAAAGAAATAAATGTTTAGGATCATCAAGGCACCATTGAGTAAGCAGATTCCAACACTGCACATTTCTAATTTCAGTGTATTTCTTAGACGTAACTGCTATCTTTGTTGAATACTGGACTTGAAGAGAACTATAGAAAAGAAAAGAAAGCACTATCAGGGGAGGGGATGGAATATGGAGACCGGGTGGTGGGAATTGTGTGGAGTTGTATCCCTCCTATCCTACGGTTTTGTTAATGTCTCTCCTTTCTTAAATAAATAAATTTTAAAAAAAGAAAAGAAAACGCTGTGTTGAGATGAGTGAAACCATCGCACATATTTAATCCTGGGAGAAATGTTTTTGAGGTACTTCAGTTGTTTTAACATTTCTCCAATGTAAACAAAAATATGCAAATATATACCTACCGAGGAGACCATCAAAAATTCCACTGACCAGGGAGTATTGAATATGTATTTATCAGAATACTACGCCACCATTAAAAAATGTAACAAAATGTGCATTAATTGACATGATAATATTCCTATGATGTAATCTGCAAAGCAAGGCAAGAAACAATAGCTCGGGGAGTCGGGCAGTAGCGCAGAGGGTTAAGCACACGTGTGGCGTGAAGCACCAGGACCGGCATAGGGATCCTGGTTTGAGCCCCTGGCTTCCCACCTGCAGGGGAATCACTTCACAGGTGGTGAAGCGACTTTCTCTTCCCCTGTCTTCCCTTTCTGTCTTCATTTCTCTCTGTCCTATCCAACAATGATGACATCAATAACAATAATAATAACTACAACAAAAAACAAGAGCAACAAAAGGGAAAATTAATAATATTTTAAAAAAATATTAATAAAAAAGAAACAATAGTTCACTCTCTAAGGTTTGTTTGTTTGTTTTTTTTTTGCATGTCTTTATATATGTAAAGCATGGAACACTGTATTTTTAAAGAGCACATAAACAATTAAGTCAGAATTGTCAAATGTTTATTGTCCTACATGTATTTTCTAAGGTTTTTCATAATATATTATTTTTAAAATAAAAAGAAGCTGAAGAAATAAAATAAAAAGCAGCTATTTCCATTTGAAGGAAAAAACACCTACTCAGCAAGTATTTATAAATCATGAGCATCTGGGGTGGTGGGGACTTTTGTTGAGTCATTAGAATCAATACTTAATTCTCTCCTGTGTCTTTTTTTTTTTTTTTCCCTCCAAGGTTATCGCTGGGGCTTGGTGCCCGCACCACAAATCCACTGCTCCTGGAGGTCATTTTTTCCATTTTGTTGTTGTTACTGCTATTGTTATTGTTGTTGCCATTGCTGTTGTTGGATAGGACAGTGAGACATTGAGGAGAGGAAGATAGAGAGGGAGAAAGACAGACACCTGCAGACCTTTTGAAGTGACCCCCTGCAAGTGGGGAGCCAGGGCCTCGAACCGGGATCCTTAAGCCAGTCCTTGTTCTTCGTATTATGTGCGTTTAACCCGTTGTGCTACCACCTGGCCCCTCCTGTGTCCTTTTTAATTCCAACTGTGATTTAAGACCTGAAGGTAGAGTTCATTAATGTATCTTCTGCAGGATAATCTTTTTCCATTTTGACCAATGTGCTCTCCTTGACAAAACTGTAGGTGGGTGAGTAAATGGGAACAAAATTTCATAGTAATTTTAGTATATTTTGTCTACAGTTACTTGACTACCACTTTAGAAGGAAGAATTTCTACTTTTTAAGTTGACTGGATACGATTCTATCCTTATTGCACTGAACAAGCACAGTTGTCATGGTTTCAAGAAGCCGCCACTCTGCCCCCACATGCTCCCTGTAGACTCCTCTTGGTCCAGACCTTCTGGATTACGAGTTCTGGAGGAATCCAGTTCGGATGATGAAAGAATTGCAAGTACTCTGAGATGACCAGGTTGTGAGGAGACTAAACTAGCTACACAGAAGTCACATGTAGAGATAGATGCTTTGCTAGTTTTTGTGTAAACCTCAGCCCAGTCAAGCCCAGGCACCAGACATAGATGAGGACATCATCCTCAAAACCTTTTTCTCCTGTCGCCATGACTGCAATTATATGCAGGATGAGAGGTAGCAATCAACCAGTGGATCCCAGTCAGCCCCCAGGATTGTGAGAAGGAGAAGTAAGCTCGGAGTCGGGCGGTAGCCGCACATGGTGCAAAGTGCAAAGACCAGCATAAAGATCACGGTTCCAGCTCCGGGCTCCCCACCTGCAGGGGAGTCGCTTCACAGGCGGTGAAGCAGGTCTGCAGGTGTCTATCTTTCTCTCCCCCTCTCTGTCTTCCCCTCCTCTCTCCATTTCTCTCTGTCCTATCCAACAACGATGACAACAATAATAACTACAGCAATAAAAAAGGGCAACAAAAAGGAATAAATATTTTTTAAAAATGAACCTGTAAGACCATATTTCAGGAGAGAGGATGAGTTGTAAACTTTTGTACCTCAGTAGTTTGTGTTTCTTTACTATTTGAACACAGGAGTCCCATTGGCCTTGCTAGCAGCTCTCCACACCCAACCTTTCAATGACCAGAGGTGCCCCCCTCCACAGCTACAACATCCCCTCACTCCTGAAACAAGGTGGTTCTGAAACCAACAGCACAGAGCTTGCCTTGCTCCACACCTGAGCAGCGAACTCGGTCTCCAGAGGCCACTGCCCCTAGAGGGAACCACAACTAACCTTTCCTGACTCTTCTGGAGTGTCCAGCAGACACTGCACTAGTCTGATAGGGCTTGTTAGCAAAGACCTCAGCCTAAACCAGTATCTCCACCCTGAAGTGATGAACAGTCCCAGTGGGACTCCAGGGACTATTGAAGGTAAATCACAGCTACAGTTCCTACACACAGAATCTAGAACAGGACCCCGGTTTCAGGGGCAGACTCCACCTGACTGGCACACTACTGTCAGGGAAACGTGAGGGCTGGGGGCCAGGTGGTGGTGCACCTGGTTGAGCGCACATGTTACAGTGAGAAGGACCCTGGTTTGAGCGCCCTGTCCCCACCTGCAGGGGGGAAGCTTCACAAGTGGTGAAGCAGGGCTGCAGGTGTCTCTCTGTCATCTTCTCTATCTCCCCCTTCCTCTCAACTTCTGGCTGTTTCTATCAAATAAATAGATTTGATAATATATATTACTGTAATATATATGAAATCTGTGGGCTGTGGTATGTTGTTCTGTCACTTAGTAGTTGCTTGCTTGGACTGACCTACCTTTGTAGAGGGACTCTGCTGTATCCCACCTTCATCTCAAGTAAAAGATAAAAGAGTTTTCGTAGGCTGGCGAAGAAATTCACCTGGTTACAGCATCTGTTTTGTCATGAGGATGATCAGATTCAAACTCGGTCGCCCCAAACTGGAGCAAGTTTTGGTGCTGTGGTGTCTTTATCAGCAATCTCTTTGTCTGTCTGTCTATCTATCTATCTATCTATCTATCTATCTATCTATCTATCTATCTTTAGCTGAAAAAATTGGAGTGGAGCAGTGAAGCCCTATAAATATGGAGGGGAAAAAAAAAACAACTTACATATGATGATTGAAAATCTTATACTTGTATATGCTTACAGGGATCTAAAACAAAAGTTCTAATGCCAAGAAAGGCCTATATTTCAGAAAGATAAAGGATTAGGACCAGGTGATGGCACACCTAGTTAAATACACATAGTACTATGCTCAAAGACCCAGGTTCAAGCCCCAGCTCCCCATCTGCATAAGGGACACTTCAGGAGCAATAAAGTAGGTCTGTAGGTGTCTTATCTTTCTCTACCCCTCTCTATCTCCCCCTCCTCTTTCAATTTCTCTGTGTCCTATGGAATAAAAGAATAGAGAGAGAGAAAAAAAAAGAAAGATAAAAGATTGTTGCTATCATAATACAGTCCAGGGCAATCACTTCAAAATCAGTCATAAGCCACTTCCTAACAACACTGCTTATATTGTTGTAAATATGAAAGAGTATATTATATGATGATCTGCGATCATAAAATCCCAGAGGAGATAGCCTACTACTGCAGTGTACATAGGGACCACTGCCATACATGCAGTCCATTACTGAGCAAAATACTGATTCATCACATGACTATAATAAAGCCCACTGTCACTGCAAAGTCATTTGAGTGATCTATGCGGAAGTGGGTAACTCCTCTGAAATGTTGTAAACCAGAAGCAAAAACAAACAAACAAAAACCACTAAGGGTTTGTAAAAGACGGTACTCGTGATTCATCAACATCAGCCTGGCTACACAGTAAGTAAATCAAGGTGTACACGTGCCTTTCGGAAACCACTGGTGACCCACTCAAACACCTAATCTTAAGTGCTAATGGTCAGGGGTCGGGTGGTAGCGCAGCGGGTTAAGCGCACGTGGTGCAAAGCACAAGGACTGACGTTAAGGATCCGGGTTCAAGACCCTGGCTCCCCACCTGCAGGGGAGTCACTTCACAGGTGGTGAAGCAGGTCTGCAGGTGTCTTTCTCTCCCCCCTCATCTTCCCCTCCTCTCTCCATTTCTCTCGGTCCTATCCAACAATGATGACATCAATAACAACTATAATAACTATAACAACAACAGAAAAGGGCAACAAAAGGGAAATATAAATGAATAAATATTTAAAGAATTTTTAAAAAGAATAAAAGTGCTAATGGTCTTTATCTAAACTAGAATATAGATATAGGACAAATAATATGTATTGTTGGAAAAGTCATGACGCATTTATACACTGAAAGACAGAGAAAAATATTCATGACTTTTCTGACTACCCACTACACTAAGATTCTCAGCTTGTGTGAGAAATTAAACTCTGTGGGCTCAACCATATTTACGTGTACTCATATTTTCTTTCTTTCCTGAACATCTGCATTGTGGCAGTTCTTGATGGTGTTAAGCAAATTTCCTAATACTACATGCATTACATATAAAACCAGGAAAAACCTGAATGACTAGTTGGCCTAATTGTTTAATATCAGGAACACGTGCAAGCCAAAACCATCTTGGCCAGTCTTTTCATGTAAGTCATCTGGTTTTGTCTCTAGAACAAGCCATCTGACTTCAATAATAAAGTATTCTTCGTGTTCAACCTAGGTATATTGCCTATAGACTGTTGAGTCTGAAATTCACTAGTCAGAAATGACAAGTCTAATGAGTCTTCAAGATTTCAATACTGTTGTTTTGCTTTGCTTTGTTCCATTATGTTTTGGAAGTAAGATACTGAAGATAGAAGGGGAAAAAATAAAAGAACTACCTAGTTCAAATAAAGCTTTCACTTACGGAGCATTTTACATATAAATGTGGCATTTCTGGGGCACAGAATCTCTATAAACAACTCAATTAACATACAGACTCACCACATTTCTTTAAATGTTTTTTTTTATTGTTTGTACATTTTCTTATGAGATCAATACACCATTTCATTCAAGGACACCTTGCTTCTGAACAGTTATGCTATTTGTCCTAGCTATGAAAGTCATAGCAAGCATATTGACAGAAAGAGGCTTTTGGTTGGGTGTTTTTTTTTTGTTTGTTTGTTTGTTTTTGTCATGATTACTGTCTTCTCTACTTTCCCACTGTTTTTTGAGTCAGTTCATAATTGACACAACATGGAACACAGCACACACAGTGTGAAGTTTTACAGACACACACACACACACATCTGGAGACCAGTCACAGCATCTGTGCAAAGACCCAGTCCTCCTTAGTAGTAGCAGTAGGAAACTGTAAAATATCCTGAGATAGGAAATCAAGGCTCCTCATCAAACTGGCTTAGTCTGCCAATTTCATTTTCCTTTTGACGTGGCGAGAGGGGGAGTTTTCATAACCACTATCTGAACTATGGAACAACCACACAGTTCAACATCTCAGCCTATTCCCTTGGTTAAAACACAAGAATTGAAGAACAATTTTGAGAAATGTACTCTTCCTTTAGTATGCCTAAGACCTGAAAAGAGAAAGGAAATTATAATGCCATGTTTCTAATAAGACACTGATGACTGGAAAATTCCACCTATGTAAGGCAAAATTCACCCCTCCTATGGCAATGAGGATGATTCCTTGTTTACTGACTGATCTGTTCCAATTATCCATGCTATGTAGTATGCCCACACATGGTTTTTGCATGAAAGGATGAATATGTCAGGAATAAGCACCTAGGACAAGTGACTGTTCCAAATATCAACAACAAATATGATTTTTTAAAAAGTCATGGTATCGTTCAATTCAGTATATTACTAGGACTGCTGTCAGGCTTAGCCTACGTCAATACAAGTAGCTGCAACCACAGCAAATCTTATCTACTAGTTTTCTCCGTGCTCTTAAGAGTTTGAGATAACATTACCAACTGCATTACCAATAGTCCATTACCATCTGGCCTAAAGTGAAAACATGTGAGGGTCCCCAAAAGCAATCTGGTGAAGACAATAAAAGATACTCCTTTTATTGCCACATAACAGGTATTGCATACAGGCCACAAAACATAATTTACCATAATCCTGAAGCTGAAGTTGTCATCCATAGCTTCCCTTTCCTCAGACAATGATAAGGAATGTTTTTGCTTTAAGCAAGCTTACTGCCTCCCACATTTCTATACAAGAAAACACACACTTAAATATATCTCAGTTCCTTTACTTCTGTAGCAATAAGCAAAAAACTCCAAGGGACAGACTTGAATTTAACATTCCCCTCAGAGGAATGGAAACATTCAACCCACATCCCATAGAGGACTTAATTTTATGAACTTCTAATGAATTCCATACTCTACTAGGTCAGTCTCCTTCACTTATAAAAGAAAAAAAACATACAATTCATGAAGAAGAGATTACTTCCACTACACAAAGTGATTATTATATCATGCTAAAAATGAGGGGGGTAGTTGATGAGAGAATCCACAAACTGGTACCCATCCGTCTACGCCAAAATTTCCAAATACTGTGGATGGAAACAAGTTTCAAAATATAGGGGTGCCTGACCAGACCCCCTGATTTCCTTTCAGAATATCTCAGATACCAGAAACAGCAGGGTCCCCTAACTAACATGTGGAATTATTTCACTCTCTGGCATCAAGGAACTGTAAAGACCAGGTGTGTTTCACTAGCTCAACAACTGTCTTTCTAATAAATACCATTCAACAGCAAATCTGGGGCACAACACAAGAAAACAGTTGATAATGTACACAGATTTTAAAAGTTCTATCATAAAATTCATACAGTTCAAGAAAAAAAAGTGATTTTTGTTTCATTACAAAGACCAGCTTAACCAATGAAAACAGCATTTGTAGAAAGTACACTTGAAGCCCAAAAGAAGCTGGGGGAAATTCCCAGTCTTACTAAAATTACTGAAAAGCCAATTCCATATAGAGCTTATACCTAGTGTCTCAATGAGATTTTCACAAAACAAAAATGTGTTTATTTAAAGAATTGAACTATGTCCCTAATACCTCTTTCAATTTTAAATGACCTAGTCCAATGAACTGGACTTATATCCCAGCTGCTTAAGTTGATTTACAAAGAAAGCATTTTATCTAAAAAAAAAAAAAAGCCTGTTATTTTTAATACATTATTTTATTAAGTATAGAAAAAAATCACTCTACTAAGAAACGAAAATTGAGAGTAAGGAATAAATGAAATGAGAGATGAATTGTTTGAATTTCCTTAATCAAATCTCCTCAGTGGCTTCTGCACAGAGATTGGCCAGGAACTCTTAACGGTTGCCAAATGTAACTTTTTGACACATAGAAAGTTCTAAAATGACTACTGTGAAATTCCTTCTAATTTTGGCTTCAAGGGTAGTAACACATCACTCTGAGAATTCCACAGTTTCTCTACTTGTACATGGCGCCTGATACCATTTTGTGAGTGTCTGTTCATCCCTCCAAGCTTAATTCATGATAGATAGGCCATCGTAGTTTCTAGCATCAAATGTTGTAACAAATTCTCATGACCTCATTCCATTATAACCTTTGTAAAATGGCTCAATAGTTAACTGCCAGCTGGAACTTCCTTAGATCGTACTCTTCTCCCTGACAGGATGTGAAAAGAGCTTTACTTTCTTCCTCCATATCAACTAACAAAAGTTATAACTATAATTCCTACAAGCAAAGGAATTTAGAAATCTATCAAGAATCCAGTCTTAGACTACCCTTGTCACTCCTCCCTAATTCTCTTCAACCACTATAGGAAAATAATCAAGTTGTGTTTCTATGCATACAGTCATCACATATTGATGTGTGCATTTTCTTTCAAGTGATGATTCATGCTGAAAAAAGAAAATAAATAGCCCTTTCTTCTTGTTCTTCTGTTTCCAAACCTTGTTAACATACTCAATACAGTAGAAGTTAAGAACCCACTGACTTGACTCTACTGTCTATAAGATAGCCCAGATCTTGGATTATTTATAGAGTGAACTTACCATTTCACCCAAATTTGCAAGCCTTTAATATCAACAGGTACTTCTGGTTAAAATGAATGGTGCTGGTACTCAGATATTCTGTTTGGAAGTTGAAAAGGATTTCAGATGAGCAAAGCTGACCATCATACTATTTCTCCTTTCCTTCACATCAAAAGACTCCTATAGGTGCCACTGGATATAGCCTGCAAAACATTTCTTGATTCTCACTCCTCTAAGTTCTGAACACAAACTAGGAGAGACAACTTGAAACCAGAAGGAAAGACACTAACGCCATATAAGACGTCGCTGCTGAAAACTCAAAATAGACCTTTCATCTTATTATTTGAAATGATAAATTCTGGCACTTTCAGGCAAGAGCTGTAATGTACTTATATGAGCTTTCTGCGTTGTAAAAAAACCAATATATGCTTATCAGATATACTTTGATATTTATCTTTCTTAAAAAATAAAAAAAACACCGTCTTTCACCAGAATCAAAAAAGAAGGGCTCAGTTTTCCTTTATCCAGAAGAAATAGAGGCACACTCAAAATACTAACTGTATAGAATCAATACCACTAGTGAAAGTGAAAGCAATGTTCTGATAATCACATTCACACCACTTTGTGGATCTTTGTATAGTTCAATGTCTTAAGGAGAAGAAATAATAAAGCCCCTTGGCTTCTTGATGGGGAATTCCCCCAGGAAATTAGTACTGCAGTAATATTAAAAGTAAGTCAGGCTTGGATTGTATTGTACCCAGTAGAATGCACATTACCATGAAGGAAGACCTAGGTTCAAGTTCCTGGCCCCCACTTGAAGTGGGGAAGTTTTACAAGCAGCAAAAGAATGCTAAATCTCTCTCTCTCTCTCTCATATATATATATATATATATATATATATCTCCATCCTACTCTTTCTTCTTCCCTATGTGTCTCTGTCTTTATTAGAAAGAGAGAAAGTGGGAGGGGGATGGCCTTTAGGAACAGTGCAGTCATCAAGCAGACAGTGAGCCACAATGTCTACCATCATCTATGACCAGCTTACTCTGTGTATGTGTGTGTGGGGGGGTTTGATTATCACTGATCTCTGTGTTTACCTTTCCAACCTCAAATATAACTTCATAGTACTGTTTGGTCTTAAACTTCAAAGTCCAATGACAATCCCTATGCCAGTAATGTGATTTGCCTTATAGAAATACTTTGCAAACTCCACTACAAATGTTGGTAGTAACAACATAACTTGAACCACACATTTACAGAACGGAATATTAAGGGAAACAGCTACTTAATGCAGATGCTCTTTAAAACTTTTTTTTGTATTTATTTATTTTCCCTTTTGTTTCCCTTGTTTTTTATTGTTGCTGCAGTTATTATTATTGTTATTGATGTCATCATTGTTGGATAGGACAGAGACAAATGGAGAAAAGAGGGGAAAACAGAGAGGGGAAGAGAAAGATAGACACCTGCAGACCTGCTTCACTGCCTGTGAAGTGACTCCCCTGCAGGTGGGGAGCCGGGTCTCGAACCGGGATTCTTACACCAGTCCTTGTGGTCCTTGAGGTTCACTCCGTGTGCACTTAACCCACTGCGCTACCGACCGACTTCCTCAGATGCTCTTTTTAAAAGACCAAACAAAAGTTCCTATTACAAAGTGCTATCTTTTGAATTCTTCTTTAAAATGTTTTTGTTACTATCTTTATTTACTTATTGGATAGATAGAAAGGGGGGTGAGACAGAGACAGCTGCAACACTGTGTCACCACTTGCAAATCATTCCCCTAGCAGGTGGGGATAGGGGGCTCAAACCCAGGTCTTTAAGCATTATAATGTATGTTCAACTAGGTGTGCCATGAGCTGGCTCTGAAAATCATAAATATATATATATATATATATATATATATATATAGCCTCCAGGGTTATTGATGGGGCTCCGTGCCTGCACTAGAAATCCACTGTTCCTGGGGGCCATTTTTTTCTGATTTTGTTGCCCTTACTATTGTCATTGTTGTTGGACAGGACAAAGAGATATCGAGAGAGATGGGGAAGACAAAGAAGGGGGCAAAAATAGACACCTGAAGTCCTTCTTCACCACCTTCGAAGCAACCCCCCCACAGGTGGGCAGCCGAGGTCTCAAACCAGGATCCTTGTCCTGATCCTTGTGATTTGTGCCCATCGCTTAACCCACTGTGCTGCTGCCTGGCCCCTAGTCCTATATCTTCAATGAACAAGTTGTGCCCCTCTTATCTCATGGTTTAGTTGATATTTTCTATTTTATAAATAATTTTTTAAAAGTCTCTTATTCTTTACACTTTCAAGGTCTTGAAACAATAGAGTCTATTTGGGCAGACTGGCATACAATTGAGCTTTTGGTATATTAAAAGTGGCTGGATCGTTGCTTTCCACAAAAGTGTTAAATCTACTCAAATCATATGTGGCTGGCAAAGAAATAATAATAAGCAAGTACTGTCAAGGAAAGCAGAAAGGCCTTTGATGTCTGGACAAAACCACAAATTCCAGAAATTACTTTGGAAATTTTGTTTCCTAATTAAGGCACAATTAGGCACCCAAAGATTCCCATGCATTACACAAACTCAATCTCCAAGTCATAAAATTATTCCTACCAAAAATCTCCATATCTCAGAAATGGAAGGCATAAAGTGGAGAAACAAAAAAACAAAAAACAACAACAAAGCCCCACAACTCCTAGTCCTGATGATTAACTGAAAGAATTGCAGGGCAAGTCTGAAGGTGAACTGTAAACTCTGAAGAATGAAGAGTTCAATCTCCTTGTTCAGCTGACAGACAATACACGTAATGTCAAGATACTCAGTTCAGGGAACTAGATTGGATAGTTCTAACGTCTATTAACATATTTACATTACAAAGTTACATTTGGTTTGTTAAAAAATAAAAATCCTTCCCTCACCCAACATCTCTACCTCAAATTATTTTACTTTCTCTTGTATTTATATTTAGGTATCCATGCCTCCTCATGTCCTCCTCATCTCTGATAGGAAGAAAACTTTTAGGTGCATCTGGTGGCACACCTAGTTAAGCGTTCACTCACATTACAGTGTGCAAGACCCCAGGTTCAAGCCTCCGGTTCCCACTTGCAGGGGGAAACGTTGCAAGTGGTGAAGCAGGACTGAAGGTTATCTCTCTGTCTCTCTTCCTATCTCGCCCATTCCTCTCAATTTCTGGCCATCTCTACCTAATAAATAAATAAAGGTAATACTTTTTAAAAAGTTGTATTTACTGCAGATGAATTTTACCTTCTTTCTCCGTCTTATATTTATTTATATTTTTCTGACAGAGAAATAGAGCAAGAAAAAGGAAAGAAGAGAGACACCTGAAGCATTGATCTACTGTTCAGTACTGTCCATATAGGACTGGGTAGCTGAAGCCTTGAGCCCAGCCCCTCAAGCATTGTAGTGAGTGCACTCTACCAAGTGCACCACTTTCCAGCCCCTATTTCCCCTCTACTTCTGAGTTACGTGTGGCTTCCCAAATATCAAACACTAATTTGATATGCTAATAGTTCAGAAAATAAAAGCCAAATCACCAGTGTCTGAATCCATAATTCTCTTAACACGAGAATCTGATACTAGACAGCAAGAAACAAAATGCAAAACTCTGATGAGAAAAAGAACAACCTTGAAGTATAGAAATGTGCCTTTAACTTCCAAGGTGATGCAAGTTATGCTGATTACTGCATAGAGAAAGGAAAAGTCACTATTTGGTTTAATATGAATAAAAGAGACCCCACTGGCTTCCAGAACAAGGACATCAACATGTAATATTTATGAAATTGAACCACCCTCAGCCTTTGCAAATTCAATTTTCCATGTCCATCTTCCTAATCAGCCTCAACAGAAGCTGAATTAAATACTCACTCAATAGAAGAATTTTATACACAGTTAATCAAAAGGTTTTGTATTTGGGGCTCTAGGACAGGCGTTGGCAGACCATGGCCTGAAGACTAAATCTCACCTACTTATCCCCTGATCGGATAAATAAAACCCTTGCTCATTCACTTGCAGACGTTTTTCATACTGCAACAGAAAATCTTAATAGATACAGCAGAGACTTTGTGCAACACAAAGACAAAAAAAAAATGTTTTACTATCTGACCTTTTACAGAACAAATTTGTAAAATCTTGGTTTGGGATGTCAGAGTTCACATTCTATGAAGCAGTGATTATTGATCCAATGGGGTCTATTAACTGTACCCCTCTGATCTCTCCACAGTATAAGTCTTTGAGAAAATGTATGTTTATGCACTATATGTATTTTACTAGAGAAAAGGTCCTAGCTTTCAAAAGAATTCCAATGGAATCCAGAATAGCCCAGTTAGAGTCAGGAACAATCAAATAATCTTTATCTGCCAGCACACTTAACAGTGATACACACATTCCATCAGGCTTGATAGCTTGATTTTATTCTGGCAGTTCTCCATCTGAATATATACAGTTTTAGAGGTCCATTTGAAAACTCCACTTGCCAATTTAATAAAGAAAATTCCCTTAAGCCAGAAAATTTCCCTTTAAAGTATATACAGATATTAGGAAAACAAAGCCCCAAGTATGATAGAACTTTAATTCATTCTATTAGATCTGATCATAAGATTTAATCAATATGAATTTCTATAAATAGGTGAATCCGATTTTCAAGGTGAAAGAGATATATAATTAAAAAGAAAGGACAGAGATACATTTAGAAGTCCTGGTGCATATGGGCAGAAAAGGACCCAAGTTGGGAGTGAGAGTGTTTTGCAGACAACTGTCATGGGGAGATGAACAATTATACCCATGTACCAACAACTGTACTATAATCTACCAGTGCCCCCAATAAATAAAGAAAGAAAAGAAAATTTGCAGTAAAAATTTATACATGGTCATCCATTGATCTTTAAGATCAAAGGTAAGTGTTTTGTTAAACAACTTTGCAAGAAACAGAATAGCTGGCTAGTAAAAGTATATCTAATGTTAAACCAGGGGGAGAAAAAAAGTCTTTGCCTACTTCACCTGATTATATTACAAAAATTCTAAATTCATTTCATTTGAAGAAACTGGAAACTCTTTAGTCTTAGTTCTGGTCTCATCTAAGATTGGGGTTCATTAAATATTTCATTTTCTAGAGTATGACATTTGCCATTGCAGGACTAGTGAGCAGAAAAAAAAAGAAAGAAAAAGGTAGAATTTCAGTTAAAAAGTTAATCAGTTAGAGGCAAGCAAAAACAACAATAATAGTGAAATAGATTGAAGTAAAGTATATGTAGTGACCCAAAATTCTGTTTTGAGGCTTGCTGACTGTATATAAAACAAACATGAGTATACCATGTGTCTCTGGTCTCCAAACCATTTGCTGAGACATTTAGAAGTTAACACAGTAAACTCACAGGGGTACCACAAGATACTGTCCATTTTTCAGGGGAACACCACAACATGTGTGAGACATCATGCAAACCACTACTATTAAGTTGTTTGAACCTAACACTTAGTAAATGAAACAATGTAGTATTTATTTGACACCCACAGCACCATGGGAAAAAAATTATAAAGATAACCAATGTCACCATGAGCAGAGAAAGTTAGGGAAATTTTCACAGAAACATCTTTTTCTGTTGGGCTTGGAGGGTAGCTAAGAATTGCAAAGCACAAACACTTTGTCAATGTTTCCTATTTATAAATAAATTAAAATTATAAAGTGGGAGACATTTAAAAAAATTGCAAAATGCAAGGTGAATAATAGCCACACATACCCATTTCCCATGTCAGATGACTTAAGTAGAAGCTGCTTCTTCAAAATGTCTATTTCCACTCTGCGTGTGACCACACAGACCCTTTTTCATGCTGAACTGTCTCTCTTCATCAGGGACTTACATAATGAAGTAGCTGCCATGTGGGAAACAAGAGACTAGCTAGTTCTTATCTTATTATTAAAAATATACATTTATTTCTTTATTTATATTCTTTCTCCTTCAAACTTGCTGTTTTGAGAAGCTCTACATTTATCCCAAGAAAGTTGACTTTGTATAAAAACAAAAACACATTTGTTTGGAATATCTACATTTGAAATGACAATCAAAGTCCATGACTTGGCAAGTTAAAAAGGTTCTGTGATGGTAACACTTCAGTTCTAAGGACAAATTTGACTTCTAGGAATTGCCAAGCATAACTTTGCACTAAGTGTGATAAACAAGGTGTATTAGGCCAAATAAAAAAATATATAGTAGGATTTTTTTTTTGAGGGGGAGAACTTAAGAAGGGTGTTTTGTTTTTATTGCCACTAAGATTATCACTGGGGTTCTGTGAGAATTCACCTCTCCTAGCCGCTATTTTCTTTTCCTTTTTTTTTCTGTTTTATTTGACAGGACAGAAAGAAATTGGGGGTGGGGGGGGAAGGAGAGAATAAAATCTACAGTCCTCCTTCACTGCTTGTGAAGCTTCAGCCTTGCAGGTGGGAAGCTGGAATCCATATCTTTGCACATGGTAACGTAAAAGCTAAACCAGGTACACCACCACCTGCCCCCCCCAGTAGGGTGTTTTTATAATCATCATTATAGATGTTATATGTAAAGAAGAGAGGGTAGTTTCTGAAGCCTTTTTAAAAGAGAAGTGCCAACAATTCCTCAGTAACATTATTCAATTTGTTTTTAGTATCTACATTGTTTTTCTGGAAACAGTAAAAAGAGATGGGTACCTTTACAAACATAAAAATTTGTACTATGCACACTTAAAAGAATCAAAAACACATTTGGAAAAGAAAGCATGATCCCTTTTGTGGAGGTAATTATGCTTACTCTCTAGTATACCGATAAAGATAGGGTTGATCTCCAGACAATCTCCATCAGTAGTGTTTGCGCCTTGCTCTCTTCTCTCAACCTCTTGAACTATATCAATCATATTTAGTTCATTTCAATATTTATTTACAGAGTAATTATTAAAACCTTACTGCACAGTTGTAAAAAAAACTCACATTCTCAAATTTAGATGCATACAGTCATCAAACCATTTTACTTTATTATGTAATATAGCTAATCATCATGTATTACACTGATTATTTCTTCAGTATTTTATTTATTTATTTATTTATTTAGGATAGAGACAACAAGAAATTTAAAGAAGGAGAGATGGATGGATGGGAGGGAGGGAGGGGTGGACAGAGAGAGACACAGAGAGAGAGAGAGAGAGAGCAGACACTGCAGCACTGCTTCACTACTGAAGCTTCCCCATTGCAGGTGGAAACTGGGGTCTTGGACCTCATTTCTTGTACACTGTAACACTCTACCAATATACCACTACCTGGCCCTGTTACATTGATTCTTTAAGAGAAACAAATCCTAGAGTTTACATTTCAGGGTTCTTTTTTTGCCAGTAGCAAAAATGCCCCTACTGATGAGGTCAGAAGAAAGGAGTTGGGTTGAGGAGAAGAGAGAAGGGCTCTTATTCCTCTCTGCAAATGCTCAAAAAGAAAGTCATTTTAAGTAACTCTCTTGTTAGAAGTTATTAGACTAGTGTTCTTAATCCTGGTATATATTAGAATCACATGAACAGTTTGTTAAAACACACACACACACACACACACACACACACACCAAAAAGAAAAAAAAAATCAACAGGAATTCTAGGTCCCACCCTGGACCAGTGAAACTCCAGTTGCTGAGATCTTAGCACTGAAAATGTTTACAGACTCTGAAAGATTCTAACATCTCTACTGTGCACCGGGGCAGAGAGACACAGAGCTCCTTCTACAATCCAGTATGCTTACTCTGCATGCAGGTCACTCACAGACTGAGGAGGCATTCACATTTTCTTAGCAAAGTTTGCAACTTGAAACCCCATTCAACAAAAAAGAGTTATAGAAACTGGGCTAGAAAGATGTTTTTCTTTACATATTTCAACAGAAGCTGTAATGGAATCCCTTCAGATTTTTTCTATTCCTTTCCTTTTTTTTTTTTTAATGAGGGATGAACAGATCAAGGAATTCAGCCGTGACTCTTTTCTTCTTGGTCTCAAAGAGAGAAACTTGCAGATTTAGGGAGAAGGGTAGAAAAGTGAACGGATATGGTCACTAAGATAATGAACCAACCTTCTCAGCTGGAAAAAGCTGAAGACAGAGGAAGCCTTAAAGCAGGTAAAACAATGTTTAAACAAGTAGATTTCAAAACTGAACAACTGTATGGACATTCCATCCTCACTCCGGGCAGCAAGAGGTCAAAACCAAACAGAAATGACAAATACAGAATATTATGCGATTGCAACCAGAAAATCTAAAGTAAGGGGAAGTCAGAAGGATCCACCTTTATGCTACATCTATGTTGTGTCAAAGAAAGACAAGAGTGATTCTTTTTGAAACCAAAGCACCACTGGGCTCTGGATATTCAATCTGGTAGTTTCACAGACTGAACCTGAACCTTCTCACATACTTGCCAATTCCTCTTATCTGTGTTTAGCAAGAGTAGCCTTGTCGTAAGACAATTTCCAGAATCCCTACTTCCTGTTCATGAATGATACGTATGTCTCCGGTGGATCATTGCATTCCTTGATGCTCAAGGAACTTCAGTTCACAACTTAGGGAACTTGTGGTGTACTTGGCCACAAGAAAGAGTTTTGTTGCTTTGTCAACCTGCTAGGAATTCACAATGAATCTAGTCTCCTATGGAGGAGTTAGCTATTCTGAAGAGAAATAGTGATGAAAGGCCCTAGTGATGAAATTTGGCAGTTCATTCCTAGGAGGGCCAGAATTGCAATCAATCTTCTCCATTATCTTCTATCCTTATAGAGATATTACTAGCTGCCTTTAATTTTCTCCTATTGCAACCCTCCCATCATTAGAAAGGCTTCTTCACTGAATGCACAAACAGACAAATCAAGAGAGTAAATGAAATGCAAAGGCAACAATGGGGCTAATACAATAGCAAAAAGTAGCAAAAGCAGAAAAAGGCACTGATTCCCTGTGTGGTTTGACATGATATTTCCTCTCAGGACTGGCAAATGTCCTCTTTACTAAATACAGATTTTCACAGATGCCATTTGGCACTTTTGACCACACACACACACACACACACACACACACACACACACACACACACACAAAGATAAGCAATATAAAAATCACATCACAAATCACATTCCATGAACACTATACTACAGATGTCAAGAGGACCAACTGTGTGAATCCTTAAGCTGTTATGATAATGATTTTGGGTAATTACAAAGCTGTGGAAAGAAAATGACCAGGAAACCTTGCCATTTCACCTAAAAGTTGTGGTTATTACCCAGGATTGACTAGAAATTTGAGAACATGACAGCAACCACAGCAGCTGGAACAAATCTTTCACAAGAAGACTTCTTGTTGATGCTTTTATAATACTCTTAAAGATGCATATTAGATCATTTCATCAGGACCACAGACAAGATTGAAATTCAAAAATAAAAGGCCTATAAATATTGCCAGCTTAAATTTGTCTTTTCTGCCCCCCTCCATAAAATGGAATCTTTTCAACCAAGCACTTAAACATAAATATTAAAATAATATAACTGAGACAAACTACAAATCTACTTACAATTCATCACTACTGTAGCACCTTTTTTTTTAACCAGGGCTATTTCATTCATTTTGTAAGAACAAGAGAACTCTCAGAAGCTTAAGGACTCATATGATACAACATTAAATATTTAATCACCTTTTGAAGCCCTAAGTCTTTATCATATTTTATCCAAGTAGACAGTTCATTCTATACTATAGATTCCAAGGCCTCCCTTTTCTTGACAGGGAAGAAAAAAAATGGGGGGGGGAACCCTTCTGAGAGGCAGGGTTAAATTATCTCAAAGATGAGTTTCTATTGGCGCTTTAGTGAACTTGTTTCATTCCATAACCCACCAATCCACAGGAGGGTTCAACCGACTGAGTCCTTTGTGATTAATCGCCAAGAATTAGTTTTACAAAGGATGCCACATCTGTTGCTTTGGATTCGTGTAGAGTGAAAAATGGATGTTGCTGGGAAAGGAAACAAAAAAAATGTAGTATTAGTATTTGCCGCTGACCATATATGAGATTAACAAAGAAACAGAAATGAATGGTAGATAGACTAAGAAACACATTCAGGAGTGAGTAGGATTCTTCTAGTTTTTAAACATGTATTTTTTTTGTTTTTTTTAATATTTATTTATTTATTTTCCCTTTTGTTGCCCTTGTTTAACATTGTTGTTGTTATTGATGTCATCGTTGTTGGATAGGACAGAGAAATGGAGAGAGGAGGGGAAGACAGAGAGAGGGAGAGAGAAAGACAGACACCTGCAGACCTGCTTCACCGCTTGTGAAGCGACTCCCCTGCAGGTAGGGAGCCGGGATCTCAAACCAGGATCCTTACAACGGTCCTTGAGCTTTGTGCCACGTGCACTTAACCCACTGCGCCATCACACGACTCCCAATTTTTTTCCAAATTAAGTATATACCCTGGAAAGAGATTCTTAAAAGTGATCTCTTCAGCGGGTTAAGCGCAGGTGGCGCAAAGCACAAGGACCGGCATAAGGATCCCGGTTCGAACCCTGGCTCCCCACCTGCAGGGGAGTCGCTTCACAGATGGTGAAGCAGGTCTGCAGGTGTCTATCTTTCTCTCCTCCTCTCTGTCTTCCCCTCCTCTCTCCATTTCTCTCTGTCCTATCCAACAACGACAACAACAATAATAACTACAACAATAAAACAACAAGGGCAACAAAAGGGAATAAATAAATAAAATAAATATTTAAAAAAAAGTGGATCTCTTAGTTGCCACTCCTTGTATTTTGATATTTGTTTCAATGACAGTGTCTATTGCTTTAAAAAAAAAATCACACACATTAAGGCTAAATAAATCCCTTGTTTGTTAAAAAATATAAGATTAGGCTTGCAGGGGAGTTGCTTTACAGGCAGTGAAGCAGGTCTGCAGGTGTCTGTCTTTCTCTCCTCCTCTCTGTCTCCTCTCCTCTCTCCATTTCTCTCTGTCCTATCCAACAACAACAACAACAAAGCAAGTTTAGCACAGATGGTCCAAATCTCTAATTCACCAATATCTGTATCCTTGACAAAGCAATTTTAAATTGATATGGTAGAAAAATAATTAGAGATTCCATAGCAATCTGCACACTCATTCTTCAAGAAGTGGGTGGTAGAATGAAAGTACAATTTGTGTAACAATAAGTTGTTAAGTCATTGCTTGCTCTTGATTTGAACTAAAACAGTTAACAAAGCCATTTTCTTTTTTTTTTAATTTATTTTCCTTTTTTTGTTGCCCTTGCTGTTTTTATCATTGTTGTGGTTATTATTGTTTTTTATTATTTTATTATTATTTTTTATTGATGTTGTTGTTGCCAGGTAGGACAGAGAAATGGAGAGAGGAGGGGAAAACAGAGGGGGAGAGACAGACAGACACCTGCAGACCTGCTTCACCGCCTGTAAAGTGACCTCCCTGCAGGTGGGGAGCCGGGGGCTCGAACCGGGATCCTTACGCTGCTCCTCGAGTTTTGCGCCATGTGCGCTTAACCCGCTTTGCTACAGTCTGACCCCCACAAAGCCATTTTCTAAGCCACATCGAGAGCCAAAGAGCATGCCAATGTCTCCCTTCACAAAGAGATGATCCAGCTGGAAAATAATAGACTACCAAATGCTAGGGAACATTAACATAAAGATTAAAGGTTGAAAAGAAAGTTTCTAGGGCTCGGCAATTATACGCATGGTTGATCATATGTGCAAGGTCCTGGGTTCTCGCCCCCAGTCCCCACCTGCAATGGGAAAAGCTTCATGAGTGGTGAAGCAGTGCTGCAGATGTCTCTCTTTCTCTCTCCCTCCCCTTCCACTCTCAATTTCTCTCTACCCTATCAAACAAACATAATAACTATTTTTTAAAAAGACAAAAGTCTGGCAGGTTAAGAAAACTTTATGAACAGACCTAAAAAAGACTTAGTAGTTTTATGCAAAGAGCCCTAATTTCACCTGCTCTATTTCTAACTTTGGGTTCCTGTTTTTTAAACAATTTGTCCTGCTTTATATCTTACCACATTTCAGCCAAGTTGCAAATGTTACTGTGACACTAACCTGACTTCCCTGAGTAGACAACCTCAGCAGTGTGTCCTGGAACCTCACCTCTCCAGAGCCCTGCCCTACTAGGGAAAGATAGAAACAGGCTGGGGGTGTGGTGGGGGAGACAGGTGGTACTGCACCTGTGGTACTGCACAGGTGGTTGAACGCACATGTTACAATGCTTAAGGATCCAGGTTCAAGCCCCCAGTCGCCACCTGCAGGGAGAAACCTTCACAAATGGTGAAGCAGGGCTGCAGGTGTCTCTTACCTTCACACTCTATCACCCCTTCCCTCTCGATTTCTGGCTGTCTCTATCCAATAAATAAAGATAATAACAAAAATTAAAAAGAAAAAGAAACAGGATGGGGGGTATGGATCCACCTTTCAAAATCCACATTCAGCAGAGAAGCAATTACAGAAGCCAGACCTTTGACCTTCTGCGCCCCTTAAAGATTTTTGGTCCAGACTCCCAGAGGGATGAAGAATAGGGAAGTTTCCAATGGTGGGGATGGGACATGGAACTCTGGTGATGGAAACTGTATGGAATTATACCCCTGTTACCTTACAATCTTGTTAATCATTATTAAATCACTAATAATTTTTTTTTTAAGTTTACAAAATCACTAAGTCAAGTACTCTGCTAGAGAGAGAAGGGAGATAAGAGAGGTCACACATTTCAAAAACAATTTAGAAGGAAATGAAGCTTTTTGTTTTTCTGTAGCTGAACAGCTCTCTCCGAATTTTTGTTATAGTAACCACTCACTGTCATACTGGAACCTCCTACCACTAAATAGGAGATGCATCAACTTGTAATGAACACTTCTCAAAGTGGGAACACAGCCAATCAAAAAAAAAAAAATCCAAATGCACAATTCCGTCAGGGAGCCTTCCAAGCCACCTACCCATCCCCCAGCATCTGCCACCTCCTTGATTGTCTGGTGGGAACATTTTCAATGACTAGCTGAATGGCTGAACAACCAGCCTTCTTCTTGCATGCAGACATAGAGATGACTCATTCTGTTTCCCCTGACTTTGAGGACTATTGTTTACAACCTTCATGTTGCCTAGCTATAGGTTTTCTAATTATATTTGTTTTAAACCTGACAGCAGAGAGGGCTGGCTGGTGAGTCAGCTCTGTGGGGAACTGAGTTGCCCACCCACAGAAGTTTGAGGAAACAATGCAAATGAGGAAGGGAACAAAAAAGAAACACCCCCTCCACCACCACCACCACCAAAGGTAGGTGGTCACTGTTAAGTATCTTGACTCAGAAAATGGAAAAGAGTTTTTCTGCCTTTTCTCCCTGATACAGGGTGGGTGTTGGTTCAGCTCTAGTGACAAACTCTAGATATTGGGTCCTGTGTGCTCAGTTCCTTGACAAATAAACAGCAGCATTTCTTTTGATTACTAAGCGCTTCCGCACACTTAGCAAGTGCTTTGCCGTCATGCTTATTAGCTTGTCCACATCCTCTTGATATTAGAAGATATTATAATGGACTTAAAAGCCATTCACTATCAAAACAGGGCACCTCAAATTTCTTTTCATCTTAGAGACTGATTCCAGTGTCTTGTCAGCCACATGTTGCCTCTGAATCTACTGGTTGCTAATAATTCAGTGAATGTAGCCTGAGTCTATGATTGAATTCAGTAGCCTGCTCTGAATTTTAAAGAAAAAAAAAAAACCTTCAGTCATCTTTCAGTTTCGTGTCAGGCTAGGAAAATGTTGTGAGAACCAGAAGGCTGGGGGGAAGACAGAATAGGCAGGGAAATGTTTAAAATGGGGGCCAGCTGGTGGCACACCTGGTTAAGCACACATATTACAGTGTGCAAGGACCGGGGTTCAAAGTCCCTGGTCTATTCCTGTGGGGGGGGGAGGCTTCACAAATGTGAAGCAGGGCTGCAGGTGTCTCTCTGTCTCTCTCCCTCTATATCTCCCCTTCCCCCTCTTGATTTTCTGTCTCAATCCAATAATAAAGAAATAAACAGCATATTTTTTAAAAGAAAATGTTTAAAATGGAAAGGGTAACTGGCCTTCTTGCGGTGTGTTTTAAGACTGTCAGTGGATGAGAGGGAACCTTGTTCCTTCCTCAAGCAATGGACCAAGAACAGCAAAGACCACACTCAGGAGATGAGCAAATCAACATGGTGTAGTCACCTCTAGACTACAAGTCCAGGTTAGGTTTCAAAAAAAAAAAAAAAAAAAAAGCCAGGAATAGGACAGGACTTTTACTACCTTTGAGGTTCACCATGCTTTGGAGAAAACACGGAGATGGATAAACACACTTTCAGAAGCAATCGGACAAGCGGTAATCACCAAATGGCCTTTATACCCCAATTTGTTTACACCCTATCCCCCAAGACTATCATTTTCTTAAGATTCAGTCCTTTGTGCTTAACAATGAGATTCAGCCTAAAATTTTCCAGGGTATTTGGAAAACAGAATCTCACTAACCAATCCTTTGAGTCGTCTGGTTATGACTATCATGCAGAACAAGGATTAACAAAGAATGGTCCTCAACTCACCTCTAATTCGTTGCCTGATCTGATGTAAAGTTCTACTGGATGTATATTGAAGATGGTTGCTTTTGTATTAGAACGACAGATTTGAGTTGCAAAATTCGACAAAAACCTACCATCTTACCCTCTACCCCAAAAGTTAGTTGGTTGCAACTCTAGAAGAACCTGTGCCATGCTCCCCCTGTGGAAGCATAAGAAAACAAATGAAAGGAGAGGCTTTTTCAGCATGTGTGCCCCTCCATCCAAGTCAGGGAGAAAGGCATTTTGGAGTTCGGTAAGAGGTGCATGTCTGTTTTAGAACCTTAATTATACTGCATTTTATGTGGGAAATGATTTTTCCCTTCCTGCCTCTCCATCCACTCCTACAACCTAAACAATAGCTGTGTTTTCTCAATGCTAAAGTCAGGGAGGTTGGACTCAGATTTTCCATTTAAAAAACCTCAATTCCACAGGAAAACAGGGAACAGTTACGGCCTTAAAAGGCAAGTCCATTTCTAGTACAACAGAGACTAATGCCAGAAAAAAAGATGGGGGAATCCTACTACCTTACAATGTGAATATGCAGGTCATAAAAAGAGCTCTAAGTTAGAACAGATTGTAATATCAGCTATCAATAAAGAGTACATTAGAATTTAACACTTTTTTACTCAAGTATATTCCACTGAAACCTTTGATAAAGAGGACAACTGGAAGAGAAAAAGTGTTCTGTATTTAAGTAGCCAGAAAAATAAAAGTCTCTGCTTTTATCTGAATATATATATATATATATATATATATATATATATATGCAAAGAAGCAACTTAAACTTGAAACAAAGTTTCCTAGGAGCTCACAGGAGTTATTGTATATCTGTTGCACCTCATGTGGATAGTTTTAAAGTGTTCTAGAGACTGCACAAGCTAACCAAGAAAAGAACTGAACAGACTCCTGACTGGTTATTAAAAACATAATCAAGAAGAAAACAGCAGCCCAAACAGGAAGTATGTTAAGCTTTTCTCAACTATTATTCATCTTCTATTCTCCCTTAACTGTGGATATTAGTTGACTATAAAGAGTAGAATACTGAGTCCCTCAAGCCTCCTTTTTAAACAGATAATGGAAACCCAAAGAGACTGCCTCATCTCTGCTCTGTCTTTTCCTAGCATCCCTTTTTTGTGACCTAATTCAGGCTTAAAACTAAAAGACCAAGTGACTGGCCATCATAATCATCTATTATCCAGTCCCCCTGTCTATGATTTCTTCTGGCTTGATATTTCATACCTATACTTCTCTTCCCCCACAATTTATTAAGATATACTTGGTGTGGAAGCTTAAGATGTGATACCTTGATATGCATATAATGCACATGACAGGGCCAGGCAGTGGCACACCTGGTTAATCACACACACTGCAGTGCTCAAGGACCAGGGTTCAAAGCCCCCAGACCTCATCTGCAGGGAGAAAGCTTCAGGAGTGGTGAAGTATAGCTCTGTCTCTCTCTCCCTGTCTCCACCTCCCTTCAATTTCTCTCTGTCTCTATCCAATAATAAATAAAATTTGGGGGCTGGATGGTGGTGCACCTGGTTGAGCGTACATGTTACAATAATAAATAAAATTTAAAAAACAAATGATTATCATTATAAAATTAGTATATCCATTGCATCACAGTTTCCAGTGTGTGTGTGTATCATGAACATAAATTAGATTTGCTCTTCTAGGAACTTCAACATAAGCAAACCAGTACTGTTAACTGTTAGGCTGTCAGAAAAGTTATGATGCAATTTTGCATAGCAAAATAGGCCATGGGGGCCGGGTGGGAGCGCAGTGGGTTAAGCGCATGTGGCGCAAAGCACAGGGACTGGCGTAAGGATCCCGGTTTGAGCCCCCGGCTCCCCACCTACAGGGGAGTCGCTTCACAGGCGGTGAAGCAGGTCTGCAGGTGTCTGTCTTTCTCTCCCCCTCTGTCTTCCCCTCCTCTCTCCATTTCTCTCTGTCCTATCCAACAACGAACAACATCAACAATGGCAATAATAATAACCACAACTAGGCTATAACAACAAGGGCAACAAAACAGGGGGGAAAAATGGCCTCCAGGAGCGGTGGATTCATGGTGCAGGCACTGAGCCCAGCAATAACCCTGGAGGGAAAAAAAAAAAAAAAGAAAGAAAGAAAAATAGGCCATGATTTTTCTGACAACACAACATTACAGTCAATGTGCTGTGAACATTCCCAGAACATCTTCATTGGAGGTCTGTAACTTTTGACAACATTTGTTTTCAGCTTATGATTCATCCTTTACTTTATTGACCCTTTTCATGTTTACTTTCATAATATGGATGTTCTTTTTTTGTTTAATCGGAGGGGTAAATGGTTTACTGTCAACAGTACAGTAGTTGGTACGTGTGTAGCATTGCTCCCTTTTCTGCATAACACTTTAACCTCCTCTAACTAGGTCCTCCCCTACCATCATGTTCCAGGACAGGAACACGTCCTCCACCGACCCAGAGTCCTTTACTTTGGTGCAATACACCAACTCCAAGTTCTGCTTTGTGTTTTCTCTTCTGTTCTTATGTTTCATCATCTGTCCATGAGTGAGATCACTCATATTCATCCTTCTCTTTCTGGCTTGTCTCACTTCACATGACTCATTCAAGCTCCATCCAAGATGAGATGAAGATTAATTCACCATTTTTAACAGCTGAGTAGTATTTCACTATGTATATCTTCCACAGCTTACTCAGCCACTCATCTGTTGTTGGACACTTGGGTTGTTTCCAGGTTTTGGCTATTACAAATTGTGCTGCTAAGAATATAGGTGTACACAGATCTTTTTAGATGGGTGTGCTTGGTTCCCTAGGATATATCCCCAGGAGAGGAACTGCAGGGTTATAGGGTCCATTCCAGCCTTTTGAGAGTTCTCCAGACTGCTCACCACAGGGGCTGAACCAAATTATTATTTCCCCACTTGCTGTCTTTGGCAAACACTTTATGTTCTGCTTCTATTAATTTATTTATTTGGATTTCACATTCAAGTGAAATACAGTGATATTTTCCTGTTTGACTTATTTCACTTAGTATAATACTCTCATGCTTCATCCATATTGTTATAAATGTCAGGGTTTCCTTCTTTTAATGGATAAAAGTGTGTGTGTGTGTGTGTGTGTGTGTGTGTGTGTGTGTGTGTGTGTGTGTGTTTTCCAATTACTTTATTCAGTTACCCATTAGTGGATACCTAAATTGCTCCCATATTTTGGTCCTGGTAATAATGCTGCAATGAACTTAGGAGTGCATGTAGATGTTTCTTTGAGATAGTGATCTCCTTTCTTCCAAATATATACCCAGAAATGAAATTATTAGATAATAAGGGGGTGCTATTAATCTTTTGAGGAACTTCCATCCTATTTCCTACAGAATCTGCACTAAATGACATTAACAGGAAGCATGGATTCAATTTTTACTCACACTTTTACCAGTTATCTCTTATCATTTTGATAACACCCATCCTAGGGTGGGGGAGATAAGCCAATAGTAATGCACAAAGCTTTTAATGCTTAAGGCTCCTTTTTCTCTCTCGCTGATGAAAATAAAGCAAATAAAAATATTTTTAAAAGATAGCTATTCTAACAGGTGTGAAATAATGATACTGTAGTTTTGATTTGGATACCTCTGATGATAAGAGATGGTGAACTCCTTTTTATCTATTGAACTTATTTTTGTTGGCAAAAATCAACAACAACAAAAACTATATCCAACCAAATACTTATCCACAGTAAAATAAAACATCAACAAAATGAAACAGCAGCCCATGGAATAGGAGAAAATGATTACAAACTAAATATCTGACAAAAGAGAGATATCCAAAATATAAACAGAGCTCATATAATTCACTAGCAGAGAGAGAGAGAGAGAGATGATTTTAAAATGGGGAAAGAACCTAAACAGATACATTGCAAAGAAAGCATTCACACAGCAAACAAACTATACTCTCCCCACTTTGGAGCCACTGCACCAAACCATTTGTTAAGACATCTCAGGACCCGCATGTTTTCCTGTCTTAACAACTGAACATTATCTGTGAGCACAGAAGCAAGCATTTAGTGCTTACTGAATAGCTACAGCTCCGCTCCAGTAAGAAATGGTAGCAAGATCTGTTCTTCTTCTTTTTTTCAATCTCCTTTGAACAGAACAATTGCATCTCATGCTAAAGTCAAAACTTGGATAATTGAAAAAAAAAAAAAAAAAAAAAAAGGAAGAAAGAACCAACAGATTACTAATCTTAATTTTATTTTTTTTTAAATGTGCTTCTCCAGGGGTCGGGCGGTAGCATGTGGCTCAAAGCGCAAGGACCCGCATAAGGATCCGGGTTCCAGCCGCCCGGCTCCCCACCTGCAGGGGAGTCACTTCCCAGGCGGTGAAGCAGGTCTGCGGGTGTCTGTCTTTCTCTCCCTTTCTCTGTCTTCCCCTCCTCTCTCCATGTCTCTCTGTCCCATCCAACAATGAATGACATCAACAATAAGAATAATAGCCACAATAAGGCTACAACAACAAGGTCAACAAAACAGGGGGAAAAAATGGCCTCCAGGAGCAGTAGATTCATGGTGCAGGCACTGAGCCCCAGCAATAAGCCCGGAGGCAAAGAAAAAGAATGTGCTTCTCCAACTCTGAACACATGTACTATTAACATCTATATTTTAAAAATTGTTTGTATTCAGCTTCAATGCTGTTGCCACAGTTTGAAAGAAACTATGCGCAAACAACTCTTAGGATGTGCTTTCACTGTTTCTGTTTGTCTGTTTCATTCTCAACAACAGTGCAGATGATTAGCGGAATAGTTAAGTGGTGTAATTAAAATCAATAGTACTTTGTCGTACTCTTTTTCACTGAAATGAAAACAAAGTGAGCTTCTTCCCTCTCTAAACACCTACCAAAAATCAGTTTCACCACTTAATCTTAAATATTTTATCAATAAATTTGTCAGTCATATAATATTGAGGTTTTACTTATATTTAAATCCTTTAAATTATGCTTGACCTCATTTTATATTAGCAATTTGTGATTCTGGATATCTTTAATATCTGAAACAAAAGTCTTATAGACATAATTTGGTCTATAAATGGCAGGTTTGGAAAACTTCTTAGACTGTCACATGCCCCAAGTGACATTTAAACAAACAAAAAAAAAGAGTAAAATAGTAAAAAAGGAAAAAATAACGTCTTTATCTTCTTGAGTTCCAATTCCATCTACCAATGGCTCAATGAATCACTTTGATTTTACTTACATCTTAGTCATTTTACCTTTACTAACTACTGGTTAGATATGCTGACACCACTAGCAATACTTACCATAAGCTCTGGATATGTTGGCCGTTCTTTGGAATTCTTCTTCAAGCTTAAAGGAAAAAAAAAATCATCATCACATTAAATGTGTATTTTCACTAGCCTAAGATTTCAGAACCTGTAGAAGATTAAACATAACTAGCTTCCCAAATGTACTGAAAACTGAAATCTCCTGTCTTGCCCTTCTTTTTTGGTTACACTGAAAAATGAAGTCTGGGTGCACTTAGCGGGAAGAACAGGGGAGAAGGTGTGTTTGTGTATGCTGGTTTACTACCCCTCTGATCTTTTACTAATGACATATCAACTAACTTTTCTGACAGACAGGCTTAGTATCTCAAAGCACAATCTATTCTCCCTAAAAATGGCTTTTCAGTCACTTCTGCTGGCCAAGAAACTGACAGTTGTTTCTTATATCACACTTGTTATCTCTTCACAATCTCCAGTATCTGGTTATCTTTGCTTATGGTCCCCTTGAATGTAACCTTTGCTTTTTATATATATTGCTAACCAAACTTGCCTAAGCTAGAAGCCCTGCATCATAAAACATCTAAGGTTCTGCTACTTGTTTATAGCCTCTTGGTTGACTGAAAGAGAAAGCACACTCACACTCAGTGATTTAGCAATTATTCTACTCAGAAAAAAATCTGCAGTCACCCACTACGATCGAGTGGCTCAATTCATTCAGTTGTCTGTATGTGCAGACATTTTAACAGCGAGTATACACAGGAGGCAACAGTGTGAGGAAACCAGCCCCCTTACCCCTGTCCTCAATCCAACCCCATGTCCACCCACAACCTTCAAATGAAAAAGAAAGGAGGAAGGGAGGGAGGGAGGAAGGAAGGAAGGAAGGAAGGAAGGAAGGAAGGAAGGAAGGGAGGGAAGGAGGTAGGAATTTATCTGAACTTGGACTCCCAGGTTAAGGAATGGAGAAAAGAATGATTTCAAAAACTATGATTTGACTGCTCTGCCCATTGGGTCACAAAATCATCTATGAATGGAAAGGAACTTCTCCTAGAGTTGAAGGAACCAAAATGCAACTAATTATTAAGTGACTGGGATTTATGCTAATGGGTCAATTTTGAGCAAATGAGACCTAGCATGTGTGACATGAACTCTGCTCCATCCACATAGGCTAGTAAGAAGGAGTGAGGACAAGATACGAAACTGCAGGAGAATGAAGTAGTTGAGGGGTTTTGAAAAACTGTGGTTGAAAAGAAAAGAGAGAGAGAGAAATGAGAAGGAAAAAAAAAAAAGGTGGAGGGGCAGCTTGTGAAGCAAAGCAACTGAAAGGAGCCTACCAGTTTATTCCGGGCAATGCTGTGGGTAGAAGCCAGGGAACCTGAGACAGGGTACAGGTAGATGTGAGAAGTTTCAACCTGGAAGTGAGGGCAGATCTAGGACCTAGGGACCTCAGTGACCAGACCACCTATGAGAGAAAGTTTCAACTCAACTGAGGACAAAAATAAGAGTGAATTAGAAAGATGAATTATCAACTGTCAAAGTCGGATTGAGATGGGAGGTTGTGCCTCTGTGAATGGATGACACCTGTTGCCTCTCTCCTGAAATTCTAGAGATTTATTGATAGTTTTCAACTGTCTGAGGACATTTGACAATGTCTGGGGTATTTTTGGTTTGGAGGCAGGCACATAGGTGAGGTGGGAAGTGTTACTGGTCTCTCGAATACATGAAGGCCAGGGCTGTTGTAAAACATTCTGTATTACACAACAACAACAAAGAAAAAAGCAAGGGTCGGGTGGTAGCGCAGCGGTTAAGCATACAGTGGCGCAAAGCACAAGGACCGGCGTAAGGACCCGGGTTCGAGCCTCCAGCTCCCTACCTGTAGGGGAGTCGCTTCACAGGCGATGAAGCAGGTCTGCAGGTGTCTGTCTTTCTCTCCCCCTCTCTGTCTTCCCCTCCTCTCTCCATTTCTCTCTGTCCTATGCAACAACGAACGACATCAACAACAACAATAATAACCACAACAAGGCTACAACAAGGGCAACGAAAGAGGGAAAAAATGGTCTCCAGGAGCAGTGGATTCATAGTGCAGGCACTGAGCCCCAGCAATAATCCTGGAGGCAAAAAAAAAAAGAAAAAAGAAAGAATGAAAGAATGAAAGAAAGAAGCTCAGTCCAAAAATAGAACCCAGTTCAAAAAATGCCATTAATACTGTTTCAAAAATCCTGGGCTATATGTGTACTAGAACACTCCTCCTTCTTGGTACCTTATATTTCTGTCTGATATGAAAACCATTTATAAGTTTCTGAGCTGTCTGATCTGTTACTTGGGGAGATTTTCACCATCCCCACCTGTCTACTTCTACTTCCCACCCAGGATGCAAAAGGTTTTTATTCTAATTTCAAAAGTTGGTTCACCTAGAAACAAACACAGAACTGGATCCCTGAAATACGCAGAGAAGATAGAAAGAAAAAAAAAAAAAGAGAGAGAAAGAAAGAAAGAAAGAAAACAAGCAAACAAACAAAAAACCAGGTAATAATGTTCCAGTTAAAGTTCAAAGCAAGTAAAAAAGCCAGACAATCTATAATTGGAGCGATTGAATTTGTTAAAAATCAGTAATGAAGATCACAACACTAAATCCACATTTAATATCCAAGTGGTAGATTTCAAGAGTCTCTATCAATAGGTGGTACATTAGTCATCCATCAAACTCTAAGTCAGGAATATTTTTTCTTGAAGACCACAACCCAATTTTCCATTACTAGTTCTCACTGGTCAACAACTGAACAAAGGAAGAAAAACTTCTTTCTTGTCTATTAATATAAAGTGATGGCCTCTTTTAACACCAGAGATCTTTGTGAAGTTCTGACAATGTATTTAGGAACTAAAACTTTAAGATTCTTTCTCCTCAGGTAGGAGGACATCAATATTTTCTTTCTTTCTTCTTCTTTTTTTTTTTTTTAACAGGAGAGGTAAATTCAAACCACGAAGCCTTATCTTTTCATTTCTGGAACAGCTTTTAAAAATTTCTCCGGTGTCTTTTAAGTGTAAAAATGTTGGGAAATGTGAAATGTGGGGAAAATGTCTAAGATGACCTATCACAATGTGTTTGGAATTCCTGAAACCACCAGAGACTGCTCACCAAGAAGCTATTTCATGACTTAGAATCCCTGATTAGGAATCTCAAGGTATATCACAAACACTACTGTAGATTATTTATGGAAAATACTTACACAGCAAACCAAAGCTGTTTACTGAATTAATATAACAGATATAACTTACTCCCTCTATCTTCTATAGCAAGAAAACTTCAAAACATGATCTAAGAATAGCAAAATACTAAGGATAAGGTTAAGGGGAAAACCAAATTTTTCATGTTTAATAGGAAGTGTTTGAAATTCAGTATAAAATAACAACTGTGAAGTTCAAAGCTACACCAATTTCTTTTTTGGATTTGAGTCAGATATTTGAATTTTCAAGTGGCTTGTCATTTTCAAGCGTGCAATTAGCTAACTGCCCTAATTCCTCTTCCAAAGGCCACAACACACGCTCCTAACCGTAGCTGACACTTAAAAACAACTTCATGCTGTCTTGAGAATGGCTAGTCTGAAACTTGTGCTGACCAGAGGATTTCTGCCTATTTGAATTCCCCCTGATGGTTTCCAAGAAGGGCTATTTGGTGCATCCACAGACTAAAAACACACACTGCATTTCTCAAGCCACACATCTGTCATAAACTAACTAAATATCCAGTGCCTCTTTTTTATTGTCCTTCCTGAACATATTGGGAACTAAATTTGATTATCTCTGTATAAGACTAGTTCCTAAGCAGAAGTACATAAGAGTCTGCTGTGAGGACCCCCCCCCCCCCAACACTTCATCTGCACTATTCCAGCCTTTAGGTCCATAATTGTTCAACAATTTGTTTGGCTTCGTATGTTAACTCTCTTTTCAGCCACCAGGTTCCAGAGGCCAGCGGGATGCCGACCAGACTTCCCTGGAGTGATGACCCCGCCAATGTGTCCTGGAGCTCCGCTTCCCCAGAGACCCACCTTACTATGGAAAGAGAGAGACAGGCTGGGAGTGTGGATCAACCTGTCAATGTCCATGTTCAGCGGGGAAGCAATTACAGAAGCCAGACCTTCCACCTTCTGCAACCCACAAGGACCCTGGGTCCATGCTCCCAGAGGGATAGAGAATGGGAAAGCTATTAGGGGACGGGATGGGATATGGAGATCGAGTGGTGGGGACTGTGTGGAGTTGTACCCCTCCTATCCTCTGGTTTTGTTAATGTCTCCTTTCTTAAATAAATAATTAAATAATTTAAAAAAAGACTAGTTCCTCTGGGTCAGACAGTATCAAACTCTGGGAGAGCCTGCAACACATTGCAATCTGTCCTTGACTGAGCACTGAGCCTCTGAAGCAGCACCTGAATGGAAGTCAAAAGGTCATCAAGCAGGGAGTCGGGGAGTAGCGCAGTGGGTTAAGTGCACGTGACGCAAAGCGCAAGGACCAGCCTCAAGGATCCCGGTTGGAGCCCCCGGCTCCCCATCTGCAGGGGTGTCCCTTCACAGGCGGTGAAGCAGGTCTGCAGGTGTCTATCTTTCTCTCCCTCTGTCTGCCTTTCCCTCTTCTCTCCATTTCTCTCTGTCCTATGTAACAATGACGACATCAATAATGACAATAATAACTACAACAACAATGAAAAAAAAAACAAGGGCAACAAAAGGGAAAATAAATATTTAAAAATTAAAAAAAAAAGGTCATCAAGCTAATTTCATACTTGGCCATTGATTTCTGGCAATGTCTTTCAATCCTGGTACTTGGGAAGATATACAAAGAAGTCATGGGCAAAAGTGTAAGTTAGCTAAGATCCAGTTTTTTTCAAAAATTATTTTATTATTGTTTGTTTGTTTCAGATAGAGATAGAGAAATTGAGAGGGGGAGTGGGAGGCAGAAAGGGAAAGAGAGACACCTGCAACTCAGCTTCACTGCTCTTAAAACTTTTCCCCCTACAAGTGGGGACCGGAGGCTTGAACTCAAGTCCATGCACACTTTAGTGTGTGTGCTCAACCAGGTGTGCCACCACCTGGCCCATGAGAAATCACTTTGTTAAACCCACTGTTGAACTAAATGTACAACCTTTCTATTAGACTTTTCTATAAATCAACCCCTAATGAGGCCTAGGTGGTCAATATAACTCACTCAAGGATTCCTTAAATTCCCTATGATGATAAAATTGTGAGCAAGCAAAAGGAGACAAATAATACTCAATAGGCCATTTATTTTAAAATAAGTATAAAAATTGGAATTGTTGAATTTTCCTTCAAGTTCATAAGAAATAAATGCCTTAGTTTTCTTTTCTCACAATTCCCCACTGCTCAATTCCCCCAGAAGAGAACATTCCTCTGAAAGGACTGCCAGAAAAAAAAATACACTCCCTGAGTGTCTCTGAACTCTGTATTCAGTTTTGATGTAAGTTGTCTGTAAGTGCTTCTCCACGATTGACTACCAACTGAAAACCAGAGGCCAGAGAACAGTGGCTACCAAGGTGACTCCCTGGAAGAATAAGGTACATGACAGTATGAGATGTTATCAAATGTTTAGCTAGAATGCAAGTGTCACAGATGTGCTGACAGATTACCTAGGATGCAACACCTTTTCCTTCTAGTTCTACATTAAGTCAAATTATAGGGAATAAAAACAGACAAATTATAGGGAATAAAAACACAGATACATCTATTTAGAAATTCTAGATTATATTTTTCACTTTCCAAAGTTGTGATCCTTTTCTTATTTACCACAGAGATGGCACTTTTTGAGAAATCTCGAAGAGAATGTAGCCATAAATGACACAGATAGAACAGTTACATGGGGGTACTCACAATAAGATCATTTCACACAAAAAAATGTGTCTCACAAATACAGATAAAATACATAGAAGAAGTGGCAGTAGTGCAGTGGGACAGTGGCTAGCTCATACACATAAGCCACCAGTGAGGACACAGAGTCAAGGAACCAGTCTCCACATGCAGGAGGGTGGGGAGTCTGGGGTAGGGGTTTCATCTCTCTCTTTCTCTCTCCCTCTTTATTTCTATGTCTCTACCAAAAAAAAAAATGTGGTCACCAGGAATAGTAAAGTTGTCCTGCACATACTGAGTCTCGCTGATAACCTTGGTGAAGAAAGAACAAATAAAAGAGGAAGAGGAGGAGAAGGGGGCGGAGAAGGAAGAGGAGGAAGAGAAGGAGGTATTCTTAGTTCTTAGGCAATATCACTTTCTCAGTCTTTATACTCAGCTCCAGATCAAAGTTTAAACTGTCACTATTAAAACAAGTTACCACTACTGTGGGGAGGTGTACATTTACATGCTAATAGATATAAAAACAAAACAAACCTGCTTCTATAAATAACTAAACCATTTATAAAATATTTCTAAAATCAGTGCCATTTTTAAATTGTTAGACAAATATTCTAAGTAAGTTGCCTTCAAAATAATTTCATACTGCCATATTGCGGGGTTATCAAAGAAAATGTATTGGTATTTTAAGGCAGTCATAAAACTGTTGACTTGGCATCGGAGACAGGAGAGCTTGTACTCTTAAAAAAATATCCAGCTAAGCATAAACAGGCATGCTCATAAAATTCAGAATTTAATGTTCCTTCATAGTCCCAATTTCCAGACCAACAAAACTGACTCATTATTTTACAGACTTGATATTTTTTTAAGTATCAGGTTCAACCTTAACTACAACACAAAGAGTTGAAGAACTTCTCTGATTAATTCAAAATCAAATTTCTATTACGATTATTATGGTGGTTATCATTTTTAAGCAACATCATCATAATTAACTTCAAACCCTTTACCCAGTCAGAATGACTTAGGATCATGGAAATTAAATCATTCTCAACTACTAATAGTATTAACAGAATTAACAGTTTCCACAAAGTTGGAAAATCTCCATGACTGAAATGTTTTAAATTTATAAACTATACTTGGACTACAATTAAGAGAAAAAGAGAGGAGAGATGTGTCTTTGAAAATGTGCCCAATGAGAGCTCTATGCTCTGGCTCCTCCCACGTCATTCAGTTAAAAAAACTAAGGATGACAAAGTGATAGGTTAACCTCATCACTGGGGATAAGTGCTAAGGGTGACTTGGGAACTAAAATAAGGGAAAACAAAACAAAACCAAGAGACATTCCTTTCATAGGCAACAGAGTCTGTCTGTCTATAATCCCTCTTCTCAAATCAAGCTGTACTGGGAATATTTCTTTCAGAGACTGTGGCGGTCAAACAATGATAACCTTGGAGGCGTTGCTTCAGTGTCCTCTGAGAGTCCATCAGCAGTGAGTGACCAGACGTGCTCCTCTCTGAGGGTCACAGCTAGAGATTGTCACCATCTCTGATTCCCCTTCTGTCCAAATTCTCATCTATTTCTTCAGAGGGCCCAAATAAACCGGCATGACTTCCTCCCCTTTATTTTTATGACGTTCTTTGCATTAGCACTTGGAGTGATCACACTAGGATCAAAAGATGCTGAGCTAATGTTTGACTTTGTACTGAAGTCACTAGACATCTTGGAGAAAACTATCCTCCAAGCCACTGACAATTTCCATTAGAACAAAGTTTCCAAGGGGTTCTAGGAGATAGTTAGACCCGTACAGCTATGTGGGTTACGTGTGAGGCCCAGGGTTGCAACCGCATGGGAATTCCTACACGGGTTGCTTTGAGCGCACTGAAGCAGTAATATGGTGCCTTTCCTAACTATATGTGTCTCTTCCTCTCATTCTGCCTTTCATCCTCTATAAAGAAAATAAGTGGGAGTCAAGCGGTAGCACAGCGGGTTAAACACACATGGCGTGAAGCACAAGGACCTGCTTAAGGATCCCAGTTCGAGCCCCCGGCTCCCCACCTGCAAGAGAGTCGCTTCACAGGTGGTGAAGCAGGTCTGCAGGTGTCTGCCTTTCTCTCCCCCTCTCTGTCTTCCCCTCCTCTCTCCATTTCTCTCTGTCCTATCCAACAATGATAACATCAATAATAACTACAACAATACAGCAACAAGGGCAACAAAAGGAAATAAATAAATATTTTTAAGAAAGGAAGAAAGAAGGAAAGAAAATAGGTCCAGCAGGAACAAAGGGCTCACTCAGGCATGGAATCCTGGCAAAAATTATGATTGTGTAAAAAAAAAAAAAAAAAAAAGGGCGGGGGGGGGGGTAGGAGAGCAGCTAGGGGGCTGAGTGGTAGTGCATCCAGTAGAGCACACAAGTTAACTCGCATGAGGACCCAGATTCAAGTCTCTGAATCCCCACCTGCATTGGGGGTAGCTTCACAAGTTGGGTGTCTCTTTCTTTGTTTCCCTCCAGCCAACCTCATCTTTCATCCTCTTCTAAAAATTAGTCGGGAGTTGGGCGGTAAGGCAGCCGGTTAAGCGCAAGAGGCGCAAAGCGCAAGGACCGGCATAAGGATCTGGATTCCAGCCCCGGATCCCCACCTGCAGGGGAGTCGCTTCACAGGCGGTGAAGCAGGTCTGCAGGGGTCTGTCTTTCTCTCCCCCTACCCGTCTTCCCCTCCTCTCCATTTCTCTCTGTCCTACCCAACAACGATGACATCAACAACAATAATAACTACAACAATAAAACAACAAGGGCAACAAAAGGGTATACATAAATAAATATTTTTTAAAAAATTAGTCAGCAGCAATGGTGGAGTTACGCAGGGACCAAGTCCCAGAGACAACACTTGGCAAAAAAAAAAAATTAATTAAAAGAAAGTATTATGAGGTGCAGGTAGGTGGCACACCTGGTTGAGTGAACTTGTTAAAATGTGCAAGGATTTGGATTCAAGCCCCTGGTCCCCCAACTGCAGGGGAAAAGCTTTGCAAGTGGTGAAGCAGTCCTGTAGGTGTCTCTCTGTCTCCCCTTAATTCCCCCCCCATATTTCTGGCTGTCTCTATCCAATAAAAAATAATTAAAGAAAGTAACACAAAAGTCTATAGCATTCATTTCAGACCCCTACCTCCAAAACTTTCTAACATACCTCAGGGACAAGTATATTTACAGTTACCATGTCTCAGGCAGCCTACAAAAGACTAGAAATACTTTGTAAGACATCTAGGCATCTAGGTAACAAATTGAAGTCACTCCATGCCTCCTCCTCCTTTTTTAAAATTTATTTATAAAAAGGAAACACTGACAAAAACCATAGGATAAGAGGGGTACAACTCCACACAATTCCCACCACCAGATCTCCGTGTCCCACCCCCTCCCCTGATAGCTTTCCCATTCTCTATCCCTCTGGGAGTATGGACCCAGGGTCATTGCGGGATGCAGAAGGTGAAAGGTCTGGCTTCCGTAATTGCTTCCCTGCTGAACATGGACATTGACAGCATCTTCTAACACAATTTAATTCTTCGAATCTTAGATACTCTCCATCCCTAGTCCTCTGATGGACCCTGCCTTTCTTTTCATGTTCTAATCAACATCAGGTCGTTGACAGATCTCATAAATGAATTTCTCACTTCATGATGTTCCTTCTGTGGAATCACTTTCCCTCCGCTACATCCTTTGCTTTTAGAAATTACCTCACATGGCCTCAATTTAGGATTTATCTCCTTGGGAAATTCTATCTAAAACCGTGTGTGTGTGTGTGTGTGTGTGTGTGTGTTTCTATCACTAAGCCTGCCACACACTGTGCTGTAATTATTATTGATGAGACTATCCTACCTAACTTGGAGTTCAGTGAGGGCAGAGACTCAAGACATCAGTTTCTTTTAGAATAATTTGTGAAATGGATATATGCCTAATGGAATGAAACTGATGACGGAAATTCACGACAACACTTGTTCTTCCTTAATAGGAGGGTCTGGAAGATAGGGCTCTTACCACTTTGAGGTAAAGTCAACAAACTCTTCGGAGAACTTGTCTGCTGGGAGTTGTGGTGATGGCTCCTCTACAACTTGTTTAAGCTGCTGGAAAGGAGTCCCCCATGAATCATAAGGAAACCGAAGGATAGCCAACTCAATCTACAGGAGAGAAGAAAACAAAGGAGACCATAGCTTTTAACAGGGCTGTGTCTGTCCTGGGAGAATGAACAAGAAATGCAAAAGTGAGCCGCCCACCACTCCACACCTGCAGGGGGGGAAACGCTTCACAAGCCGTGAAGCAGGTCTGCTGGTTTCTACCTGTCTCTCTCCTTCTCTGCCTCCTCCTCCCCTCTCAGTTTCTCTCTGTCCCATCAAATAAGACTGAAAGAAATTTAAAAAAAAAAAAGGAAAATGGCCACCAGGAGTGACTGAAGATTCCTAGTACCAGCACTACTAAGCCCCAGCGATAACCCTGGCAGCAAAATATAATACAAAAGTAAAGCTAACATTAAAATTGGGGGAAAATAAATTGACGCTATGTAGCAACTCCTCACCAAGTTCCTGATGCTTGGGAGATTCAGATTTTACCTGAGGAGGGACAACAAGTTAAATCAGTCTAAAACTGGGTCTGCATTGAAACCCACTGCCATATGGGGTACAGTCGGGAGGCAGCAGTATTAAACTTTAGAGTATATAAACCAATAGGGTTTTCCAGGATTTTGAAAAGTGAATTTTGGCTTTTACAGAGCTGTGTATCTGCTGCCATCTGCAGGTCACTTCTTGGGATGGGAGAAAAAAGAAAATCTGAAAAACCTAGCACCAAATGACCAATCTTTTTTTTTTTTTTTTTTAGGACTTGAGGAAAGGCCGATTTACGTTACAAGGTTACTAGCTCATATGATTTTCTATACAGTGGTGTGAAATAACTCATTGGATTTAACCAGCTGCTGTGCCTGGAAACAGCCAGGCCCCCAGTGGATAATTCTAGACCTTGATGACATATAAAAATGTATGGCTATCAAAAACACAAACGAGATGATGATGATGATGATGATGATGATGATGATGATGATGATGATGATATTGCAGTAGGGTTATGCCTATGGAAAGAGTCCTTCTTGTTATTTTCTCTTTGGGATACTTAACAATATTTCTTTTTTTGCGCGCCGCCTGCACTAAACCTGCTGTGCTACTGCCAGCCTCCCAATTTTTCCTTTTTAAAAAAATCTCTCTCTCTCTCTTTCTCTCTCTCTCTCTCTCTCTATATATATATATATATATATATATATATATATATATATATATATAATCTTTTAATGAGAAAGAGACATACAGAGAGAAAAACCAGAGTACTGCTCAGCTCAGGCTTATGGTGGTGCAATAGGATGAACCCGGGGACTTTGGAGCCTCAGGTAAGAAAGTCTTTTGCATAACCACTATGCTATCTTCTCAGTCAAACAGTCTATATTTCTGTCATCAGTATACTTGGTAGTCTGTAGCCTATATCCTGGTTAACACAGCCATTTCATGGTCTTCAGAAGCATGTTAGCACATTGAGTCTCACATCTTGTCTTGTTAGAATAATCTGATTTTGGGGGTTGGGCAGTAGCTCAGCGGGTTAAGCGCATAAGGCGCAAGGTGCAAGGACCAGCATAAGGCTCATGGTTGGAACCCCCGGCTCCCCACCTGCAGGGGAGTCGCTTCACAGGCAGTAAAGCAGGTCAGGTGTCTATCTTTCTCTCCCCCTCTGTCTTCCTTTCCTCTCTCCATTTCTCTCTGTCCTATCCAACAACAAACCACATCAACAACAACAATAATAACCACAACAAGGCTACAACAACAAGGGCAACAAAAGGGGGGAAAATGGCTTCTAGGAGCAGTGGATTCACGGTGCAGGCACCAAGCCCAGCAATAACCCTGGAGGCAAACAACAACAACAACAACAACAAAAGAATAATCTGATTTTAAACTGTAAGGAAAGCTATCAAGGTCTTCTAATTTTGTAGGTAAGGGCAATATAACAGTGTGTGTGTGTGTGTGTGTGTGTGTGTGTGTGTGTGTGTGTGTGTGTGTGTGAATATCAGTTACTCAGTTGCCTACAGATAAAGAGGAAAAAGGGGTTTTGCCCAGTCCTAATTCAGTATGCCCACGGAATCATTCTGCAAACTAACAGCTATCAAAATCTCCTGTTATCTCAGGTAGGGAAAAAATATGAAGATCAGCACTAAGGGCGTCTGCCTCTCGGTTTCAAAGTTTACCCCTCTTCAGCATCAGGCCCAGAACCATGTGGTTCACCGTGTTTGTGATACACTACCATTGTGATGCCCAGGCTCCAAATGTCAGACTTTACACTGTATCCTTTCTGGTTGAGCTCCGGGTTTATTCTTTCAGGCTGGAAAGGAGATAGAAAACGACAATACAACAACTGAGATGTCATTCTTTACCTAGCAGTCTCCAGAGGTGGGAGTGGCACCAGCTGTCAAGTGTGCCATTTGAAGCTAGCAGCATGCCTCCCAGACCAAGGAAGTTTACCAACAGCAATAAGCATCAAACATCTTCCCGTCATGCTACATTCATCTTTTCTCAGACAGAAATCAGTGTCCTCACCATTAAAAAAAAAAAAAATTCAGGTTTTCTTTATGAATAGGAAAAACATAACAAAGCTATTTTGTCAATCTTTGTTTAAAACATCAAAGGTCTAAAACTCAAGAAAAAGTAACAATAGGAGTAATTGAACAGGTAATAATAGTCCTAAAACTTTTAGTTTAACATACAAACTGACAGCTTTTCAATACCAAACACAAGCCGAATAATTTTTGGTGACTTTTCGAGTAAATGAAAGAATATTTAACAACATTTTAATTTACTATCTAGTTCCCAGAAGTTATTATTTTTTTTGTGATTTACTACAGCCCATAACTTACTGGACTCTGGTACTGATGTTTGATTTACTGTTCTATTAGTTACTTAATTAGGATGAATAATTCATAGTTTTTTCCTGATGAATGACCTAATTTTTATGCTAATCATAATATTCCAAGTCTTGAATGTTTTCTAAAGTATCTTACCTAATGGAGTTATTAAATATGTGTATAATTATAGTCTTATAAAAATTTTTAATGGAATACTATATATCCCTTAAGTGAAAGAGAGTCAATCTCTCTACCACAGACAATGGATCTTCACAGCCATGCTTTCAGGATTAAGTTGATCTGTTTGAGTAACTTAAATGACAGTTACTGTTCTCTCTTCAACAACAACAATGAATAACACACCACTGCAGCTCCATCTGTAAGAAAATTGTGTGAGCATTTGTATTCCATGCCTATTTTTAAAAAATAATATACCTCTTATTTGATTTTTCCAAAAACAGATATGAAACCAGTGACTAAAGAAATCAGAAGAAAATGCTTAAGAAAAAAAAAAAGAGACACATTTTCCATACTACGGACATTTGAGTTTTCCTCAGTGATCATCTATTTCTTATTTCTTTTTTGGCAAGGTTTAGCCGGACTGACCGCCTCAGAAGCCACCCCCAGTTGCTGTACTTACTGCCATGTACGGTTTACATCCTGCATCGATTGTTTTAGCAACAGAATCTACCAGGTAGCCACTGATACCAAAATCACACATCTTCACTTGGCCCAGAGTATTGATCAGCACATTGGAAGGCTTAACATCTAAAAGCAAGAACAACCACATCATTCCAACCTTTCAAAGATTCATTTCTCTACCACCAGAGGGCCAGAAACCTCCATTCTTTCCTTAGGAAGCCTTGTATACCAGTAACTGCCAGCTGGTGCTCAGAGTTGCAGGCTTCCTGCTTTCTTACTACTTTCAACTGGATTTTTTTTTTTTTTCAATTGCTAGGGCTTCATGCCTACACAATGTATCCGCTGCTTCCAGTGGCCTTTTGTTTTTTTTTTCCTTCCCCTTTGATAGAACAGAGAGAAATTGAAAGGGAAGCGGGGAGAGACAGGGGAAGAGAGAAAGACAGGCTGTTTCACCACTCCTAGAGCTTGCCCCCTGCAGATGAGGACCAGGCGCATGAACTCGGGTCCCTGCACATGTTAGTGTGTGCACCCAACCTGGTATACCGCCGCCTGGCCACTTAACTTGATTTTCTATTTTACATGTTGTCCTTTTTACAGAATTATGCACCCATGAATGGAAAGAACCATTCCTTCTATTTAATTTGTCACATTCACTGCTCCCATAAACACAGTACATACTTAAAAGCTATTGCTAAGTCAAATGCCCAGGTCCATGCAAAATTTATGCCCCACTTATTCATGTTTAAAGAAATTAAAATGGAAAAAGAAAAAAGAAAAAAAAAAAACACTTTTCTCAAACGCACTACTTGGCAATGAAAAAGCACAATTCACCAAAGTCTAGAACATTTTTTAAACTTCCAGTTTCACAGATGATAAAGATATTTATGAAAGGCTGACAGGTCTTTACTAGTAAAGTTTGATAAAGAGAGTTAAACAGAATTTATTTCAGAAATGTAATAATGAATTAAGATAGTACAAATGAATTAATGAAATGTATTCTCAGGGGGGGGGGGGGTGGGCAGTGGTGCACCAGATTAAGCGCACATAGTAAGAAGTGCAAGGATCTGCCCAAGAATCCTGGTTCGAGCCCCCGGCTCCCCACCTGTAGGGGTACCACTTCACAAGCAGTGAAGCAGGTGTGCAAGTGTCTCTCTCCCTCTCTATCTCTCCCTCCACTCTCACTTTCTCTCTATTCTATCCAATAAAATTAGAAAATGGCCGCCTGGAGCAGTGGATTCATAATGAGCCCCAGTGATAACACTGGAAGCAAACAGAAAGAAAGAGAGAAAGAAAGGAAGTAAGAAAGAGAGAGGGAGGGGGAGGAGGAGGGAAGGGAAGGGAAGGGAAGGGAAGGGAAGGGAAGGGAAGGGAAGGGAAGGGAAGGGAAGGGAAGGGAAGGGAAGGGAAGGGCAAAGAGAAGAAAGGTAGCTCACAGAGCAGACCTAGCTCGAGGACCTGAGTCAGAGCCCGGGACCATATGGGAGCTGCGTGAATGGCGGAAGGTTCTGTGCTATGATTCCTCTCCTTTTCTTTCTACCTTGTTCCTGTTGCCTCTTTCTCTATGTGAGGCTAAAAAAAGAAGAAGAAAAAGGGGGGGAAATCCAGACTAAGACTCTTACATAGTCAAAAAATGTTTCCTCATAGGAAATAAAGAACAGCTGTATAGGTATCAGAACCATAGAAGCTTCCTTTTTTTTTTTTTAACTGTGGACACCTATTTCTGATAAAAATGTCTTCAAATATCAAAATAATGCAAGAAATCTCTTATCCTATAAATAACATATATATATATTTAGAATTTTTTAAAAAATATTTATTTATTTCCTTGTGTTGCCCTTGTTGTTTTTTATTGTTGTAGTCATTATTGTTTTGTTGTTGTCGTCGTTGTTGGATGGGACAGAGAGAAATGGAGAGAGGAGGGGAAGACAGAGAGGGCGAGAGAAAGACAGACACCTGCAGACCTGCTTCACCGCCTCTGAAGCGATTCCCCTGCAGGTGGGGAGCCGGGGGCTTATGCCAGTCCTTGCACTTCGGGCCATGTGTGCTTAACCTTCTGAGCCACTGTCCCCCAGCCCCTATGATGTCGCTTATTTAATAAGCTCCCAGGTGACAGGTTATATGAAAAGAACTTTTATGCTACTCTCTACAATTCTCAAAGGGTCAGTCTATAGCTCTGCCTGGTAATAAGCATTTTATTTTCAATTTAGATACAATATAGAGTCTTTGTCTTCTGTGTCCTCATGGAAACAAGCAAAGAAACAGCTGCTTACATTATTTGCTATACAGTCCAAAAGGAAAGCCCAAAACTAGTTTCATTCATTGTGGGGGGTGGGTGGGAGGGATGGCCTCTAAGTAAAATAATAATAATAATAATAATTTTATAAAAAGGTATAGCCAGGAGAGTTTCAGGGATGCTTACCTCGATGAATGACAGAGAGCTTACTATGTAAATGTTCTAACGCTTTTACAATCTGCAAAAGAAACAAAACACAGACTTATTTCCCCCACCACTGGAAAAAAAAAGCAGAATATTAAGTATATTCAGTTTTATTATTGCTGGCTTAAGGCACACGTTGAGGTATTTTCTCAAATAGCATAATCCTCTCCAGGAATATACACCAGTTGCACTTCCCCCCACTGGAGAGGACTATATTCTGTAATTGAAAAGGCTATTTCCCTCATCTAGGTGAGTTTTTATTTGGCTTCCAGCATTCTTTTCTCTCCAACCTCTTGAGGCTTCATATCTACTAAACAAGCAACTCTTTTTCCACATCTTTATCTTCTAATTTGGCACCTATCAGGCCTACAAAAGTATTTTAAAATATTTTTTTTTAAAAAAGTAAAATAATATTCTAGTACAGACACCAGGAATGAGGTCATAATCGATGAATGCCTTGCTTGGATGTATTTTAACTTACAGAGTTTACCAAGCCAAGCCAGTGGTCAAACTTCCTCCATACTGCTCAGAAAGGAAAGCATTCATTTTTTTATTTTATCCCGTTTATATAAAGATGCACTAATGCAATCAACATATATTGGGTTGGAGCTTGGGTCATGATAGTGTTTCTTCATACTGAGAATACAACATACACATGCAAAGCCTAGAATTTTCTTTCACATTCTCCTGATAGGGAGATTCATAAAGTTCTCACCGAGACTGCTATTTTCCCTAAAATGTCTTCTGGAATAGTTTGGCCTTTATCGATCACTTGCTTGTAGAATTTATCTAGAGACGTGTCCATGATCTCCATGCAGATCCAAACATCACCCTGGAGACCAGTTGATTGAGGGATTAGTTAGAGAAGACAGAAAGAGATAGGGGGCAGAACACAGTTGATATCTTGCTGGGGCCATGGTGGTGCACCTAACCAGTGCACACATTACAGTGCATACGGACACAGATTCAAGTTTCTGGTCCCCACCGTCGGGAGGAAAGCTTCACGAGCAGTGGAGCAGGGCTCCAGGTGTCTCTCTCCCTTTCACAGTTTCTCAATTTCTCCACTCTCAATTTCTGTCTCTAATAATAAATAAACAAAAGAAAAAAAAAAAAGGACTGTACCCTGCTTCCCTTGTAGAACTCAGTGGAATTTATAAGTAAACAAGACTATACCCAAAGAAAACATTAAAAGTCAAGAAAAACCTGACTGTAATCATCTAGTCCCAAAACTAAATTCTAGTAACCATAACAACAACGAAAATCCCAGAAACCCAAGCCCTTGACATAACTGGCCCCAATAGGTTTATTGGGTTGTTGGAAAATATCTATTTGGGGGATGGGGGGGAGGTAGTGGCACATCCCAGTAAGCACACATAGTACTAAGCACAAGGACCCACTCACTCAAAGGTCTGGGTTCCAGTCCGTGTTCCCCACCTGCAGGGGAGTCACTTCACAAGCAGTGAAGCAGGTCTGCAGGTGCCTGTCTTTCTCTCCCCCTCTCTATACCCTCTCCTCTCTCAGTTTCTCTCTGTCCTATCTAACAAAATGGAATAAATGACAGCCAGGGGCAACAGATTCATAGTACTGGCACCAAACCCCAGTAGTAACCCTAAAGGAAAAAAAGAAAAAAAAAAAAAAGAAAAAAAAGACCTACTTTTTTTCTGTTTTCCAGTGCAAAAATGCATCATGACTTTCCCAACAACCCAACAGATAAGTACCCCATGTCTGATATTCCATAATGTGGTGATATTTAACAAAATAAAACAGCCTTAAGAGAGAAATGTGGGAGTCAGGTGGTAGCACAGCGGGGTAAGTGCATGTAGCGCAAAGCTCAAGGACCTGTGGAAGAATCTTGGTTCGAGCCCCTAGCTCCCCACCTGCAGGGGAGTCGCTTCATAGGCGGTGAAGCAGGTCTGCAGGTGTCTATCTTTCTCTCCCCCTCTCTGTCTTCCCCTCCTCTCTCCATTTCTCTCTGTCCTGTCCAACAACGATGACAGCAATAACAACAACAATAACTACAACAATAAAACAAGGACAACAAAAGAGAATAAATAAATAAATATGGGGGGAGATCCGCTTCTAAGATGTCCCACCAGCACACAGGGAACCAGTTCATAACGAGAGAGAGTCCCACCCCCACAAAATAAATGGTGTCCACCATAGAAGATTCCTCCCCCCCAAATTTTTTTTTAAAAAGAGAGAGTAATGCAATATTGTAATCTACAGGATGATTAAAGTGAAAAGTAGAAACAGAGCAGAGAAGTAGAGAGGTAAACATAAGCCTAGCTTGTATGTAAGGCTTCATGAAGATTATATTCGTAATATTTCAGACCTCGCGGCATCTACCCAATCCATCTGCAGACAACTGACACAGTTCTGCCAAAGAGACAAACCAAAACAGAAAATAGAATGGAAGACATAACATTTTTTTAAAAAAAGCAAAATGCACTAGAAAATATTATCATTTCAAGTCAATTCTGCATCAGGGCTTATCATTAACACAAATAGAAAAGTCTTATGTTCCATTGTACATGGCATGTTTGTAACCAGAGAAACTTCTTGTATGTGAGTCTTTTCCTTGGAGTTTGAAGCAAAGGATTACCTACCTCCCGAAAGAGTGCACCATAAAAGGTGACTGTAAAAAGACAATCAACTGTCCTCATGGAAATATCCAAATCCATTAGTAGCCTTTTCTGTTCCTGGCTATTTACTGTGGCCCGGATCCGCTGAATAGGAAGGCATGGAAAGATTTATGGTTACTACTCTGAGGATAAGTCAATTCATAAGGAACCACAAAGAGCTCCTTCCAAAAACAGTACATAAATTTCACAGCACAGCATCTGGCAAAAAAAAAAAAAAAAAAATCTTTTGACTATCGAACCTAAATGATCGGCTCTTTGTAAGAATGAAGATTAAGGAAGACAGAAATAAACTGATGGGGGTCAGGTGGTAGTGCAGCAGGTTAAGTGCACGGGGTGCAAAGCGCAAGGACTGGCACAAGGATCCCGATTCAAGTCCCCGGCTCCCCACCTGTAGGGGAGTCACTTCAGAGGCGGTGAAGCAGGTCTGCAGGTGTCTTTCTCTCCCCCTCTCTGTCTTCCCCTCCTCTCTCTATTTCTCTCTGTCCTATCCAACAACAATGACATCAACAACAACAATAACTACAACAATAAAACAACAAGGTCAACAAAAGGGGGGAAAATGGCCTCCAGGAGCAGTGGATTCATGATGCAGGCACCGAGCCCCAACAATAACCCTGGAGGCAAAAAAAAAAAAAAAAAGAAAGAAAGAGAGCAGATGTTTAGGGATGTTTGTAGGGGTTATAACAGTTATCTGGTTGATTGCATTATGTCTGTTCAGTATAAAGAAGTCACAGTATAAATTATTTTGTGGCTGATTGGGAATCCTACAAAAAATAAAAGGGAAAAAAAGTCTTGGGAACAAACAGTGTTTTGACTAAACAGTAAATGTAAGAGAATTGGTGTGGCTATAATAAATAAAAGAAAAATCTAACTGAAATTTAGAAACTACGTTCTTATCCCAGTGCTTCGGAGAGAGAAGAGAAACCTACCACCCCAGAAAAATACAGACTTATATAAGCATGACTCAGTCATAAAATGACAGCTAAGATCTAATGCCTGTATACTTTCACTTTTTTCTTCTTCTTTTTTTTTTTTTTTTTTTTGCCTACTTAGCAAAGTCTGTAAAAGAAGAAGCTGAAAATATGCAAAGGTAAAGAATAGCATCTCCACTTTCCAAAACACAGAAGCCCAAGTCATTTGACCATATAATACACATTTCTAACAATAGCCAAAAATCTACTAGCTTATTTAGAGGAGGTAACTCTCCAGGGTCTCTTCTTCCAACATCTCCTCAAGAAATATATAATTATCACTTAATATATACATATATGTGGCTTTATTCTAAATTTCTGTAGCTAGCTCAAAAATAATGCAAATATCTTTTTCTTCACAAATGGAGAGACTTAAAAAAAAAAAAAAAAGCAAGCTGCACTAGGAAGCATGAGCATCTCCTTCAGTACTACTTTTTTGATTTTCAAGAACATTTATTTAAAGGTAGGAGAGTCTGGAGTAAATGAAATTTTGAGAATGATAGGCAAAGGGAATACATGACATTGCACTGGCTTCTGGTTTAACCATCAGCACAACAAAAGTAAAATCAACTTTGAGATGACTGAGGTGACTTTAATTTAGATCTGTATTATATAATAACAGAAGCTCTTTAGTATGCTACTGATGTTGGCGTTGTATTAACGACTACAAGGAGAGCCATCGAAATAGCTCGTTGTGAGAGTGTCTTGCTTTGCCATGTACATGATCCAGGTTTGAGCCTGGCCCCATCACACTGAAAGAAACTTTGGTTGCTGTGTGATCTCTTTCACTCACACTCTCTGTCTCTTTGTTTCTCTGTCTCTCTCTCTCTCTCTGCCTCTCTATATCTAATAAAAAAAAAAAAAAAGCAAAAGGAAAATGGGTAAGTAAATACAATTTGCAGTTTCAAAAATTAGCAAATTATACCAAGGAAACATGCTTCATTTATTTGGAGAGACATCAGCGTTCACTGAAAACATTTTCTGTTTCGTCTCACTTAGGTTATTTAGCTTCTATGAAGGTGTTGATTTGCAATGGAGATGGTCACGGCCATGACTGGAGGTACCAGATCTCCACGTGGTTATCAACTCTACCTTCACTGCCATTATCTGCCCACTGGGCACGTGTCGCATCTTCTCCACGACGCCGTATGCACCTCGGCCCAGTTCCACTATAGGTTCCAGATCATCCGCCTTTACCTCGAAGTTCTGTAAGAGGGAACCAGTAATAATGCATTAGCAAAGAGAAAAGCATACTGGAAATGGTTTCTGTTGTTGTTATTATTATTATGGATTGATTTAATAATGATCGACAAGACCGTAAGATAACAGGGGTACAATTCCACGAAATTCCCACCACCAGAATTCCATCTCCCATCCCCTCCACTGGAACCTTCCCTATTCTTTATCCCTCTGGAAGTATGGACCCAGGATCACTATGCGGTGCAGAAGGTGGACAATTTGGCTTTTGTAACTGCTTCTCCGCTGGACATGGATGTTGGCAGGTGGAGCCATAATCCCAGCCTGTCCCTTTCTTTTCCTAATCGGCCAGGGCTTTGGACAGGTGAAGATCTCTGGCCCATAACCAGCTGTGCTAGCAGGTCTTCCAAGAAGCCACCGGGAGAAGTGTCTTCTCTTCATGTTTAGAATCCCACAGCATGCCACCTCCTGACAGGTAATGCAGAGACTCGATTCACCTTCCAAGTTGTTTAGTAAAAGGAACACTCTAGTCCCCTTAATTGCATTGCAGTTCATTTGTTGACTGGTGGCAGCTAGATCTATGCATGGACTTTGAGAAGTACCCTCCCCCCAAGAAAAAAAAAATCACCTACTCTCCTCACCCTCACTGAGATCACAATAGTCTGATTACAATCTGACATTCAGTTAAAGACTCCACATACCATTTCTGCTTGGAGTCACACTTTTTTGACCAACTCCCTGGCAACATTTTACAGAAAATACATTTTCCAACGGTCAATCAAAAGAGATAGCTATTAACCTGCAGATAAGTGTTACCTCACCTGGTTTCCGATCGAAATGCAAGCTTTGGAATCTAAATCTCGAGGTGGCCTAGAAAGAAAAAGTGGGGAGGGGATAAAGATGAAATATTTCATGAAACATATCCTTCACAAATCAGATGAATCTGGAGAAAGGTATCTTTAGGAATAAGTTCAGAAGTGAAATAAAGCATAATGGAGTGTTCATAGTGTGGATATTGGAAGAAAACATTTCTAGGCTGAAAATTATGCCTTTGAGCTGCTATTTCTTCTCTAACATGAGAATAACAGTATACCTAACTTTTTTTTTTGGAGTAAGTGTAAATACTAAGTGAGATAGTCCAAGTAAAGGAATAAACAAGAAAGTAAAAAAACAGAATGTCGAGGGGCATGGTGGTAACCGGCAGTTTAAGCGCACGTGGCATGAAGTGCAAGGACCTGCACAAGGATCCTAATTCGAGCCCCTGGCAGGGAGGTTGCTTCAAAAACAGTGAAGCAATTCTGAAAGTGTCTTTCTCTTCCTCTCTCTGTATTCCCTTCCTCTCTGTCCTTTACAACAACAACAGCAATAACAATAATGACAACAACAAGGGCAAAAAAATGGATAAAAATGACCTCCAGGAGCAGTTTGGGGTTTGTAGTGCAGATACCAAGCCCCAGCAATAACCCTGGAAGCAAAAACAAACAAACAAACAAACAAGAATGCTTGACAAACAATAAATATCCACTAAATATGAGTCCTATGTACATAACCAATAAATAATTATACAATTTTAATAAGTCCCAAACTTATCCTCTCATGCAAGATTATCAATAAACCTTTCTACATTTCTCATAATTATCATACAAAATTAAAAACAGATAACTGATACATGGCTAAACTAAATCATAAACCTCATAAAAATTCCAGATATGTGAAATCCCTGTCTCCTTGGATGTAAAAAAAAAAAAAGGCCTGCAGAAGTCAAAGATCAAAACCACTTCTACGTGCTGTCCATACACCACCCCGGTGTCATTTCAGCAGCCAATGCTCTGCTGACTTTGCCTAAGAGAGAGCACATAATCTCCTTTATACGTATAATAAGTTCTCCTTTCATGTTGTTGCCAGATTCCTGGAAACTGACTCCATGACAGATAGAATGAACTGAGACCCACCAGTACTGTCTTCTCATTCATCATAGGCCATAGACTGGAATGGTTTTGTTTCGGCTTTCTCCTCATTACTGTTCTAATGAAATGACGATGAACAAGGCATAAACTGAGGACCCGCTGCATTTACGACTTCACTGCTAAGATGGATTAGTGGATATAAAGCTCTTTAGGAGACAGATAGATGTCTGACTTGCAGTATACACTTCATCAGGAGTCTAGCAAAGCCTTTTCTTTCTTTAATTTAATTTTATTTATTCATGAGAAAAATAGGAGGAGAGAGAAAGAACCAGATATCACTCTGGTACATGTGTTGCTGGGGATTGAACTCAGGACCTCATGGTTGAGAGGCTAATGCTTTAACTGCACGACCTTCCAGACCACGCAAAGCCTTTTCTTAAAACAAGTACACCAAAAAGTGACATGATAAAAGTAAAGAATGGCAGGAAATGTCGTGCTAATATCATCAGGCAATGCAGCTACTAGAGATTAAAGACAAAAAAAAAAAATCTTAGTGTTGGTAAAACAGGTTCATCAAAGACGCAGAAACTTCAGAAATGTCTCCCTCCCTGCAAGGACATTTATTTCATGGCAGAATAGTTTCTAGAAAAGTAAAAAAGGGAATGGAAAGAAGGGACTACTCAAGGAAGAGAGAAAATATAGAGTTGCCGATGATAATTTTCCAACCCAAATATAGGATGGTTCTACCACTTGTGCTAAAATTAAAATAAATATAAAGAAGCAGGGAGACAGGAGCAATGTACACACAGGCATAAGCACGGACTCAAAGTGGCGATGGTAAGTTCTTGCTTCAAACACGTGAGACGCATAGAGTTTTTAAAGGAAGGTTTTGATACTACTTTAAAATGAGGCATCGGGAGGAAAATAAAGGAAACACAGATTTAAAAAAAAAGGGGCTGGGTGGTGGCACATCTGGCTAAGTACACATAGTATGAAGCACAAGGACCCACTCAAGGATCCTGGTTCCAGCCCCGGCTCCCCACCTGCAGGGGAGTCACTTCCCAGGCGGTGAAGCAGGTCTGCAGGTGTCTGTCTTTCTCTCCCCACTCTGTCTTCCCCTCCCCTCTCAATTTCTCTCTTATCCATCATAAAAAAAAAAAAGGCCTCAGGAGTAGTGGATTAGTGGTGCAGGCACCAAGCCCCAGTGATAACCCTGGAGGCAAAATAAAATTTAGACTTTTAAAATATATATATTGTGTTTCTGAGCATGGAGCTTTTCTTCAAAAAAGCTTCATAGAGGAGCCCAGTTTTTAAAAAGCTGATTTCTGTCTCTTAAAATTTACAAGATGGGGAGAGAGCATAATGATTAAGCAAAGAAACTCTCATGCCTAAGGCACCTAGGTCTCAGGTTCAACTCTCCACAGGGCCATAAGCCACAGCTGAGCGGTACTCTGGAAAAGATGCATAAATTCCAAAGATGTTGCTCTTTCTCTCTTTCTCACAGTTTGCTTGCATTCATTACAATAAGGGTTCAAATAAAGGCAAATGGTATTTGAGACATGTCACTGGTGTAAGTAATTATAAATCCTTTGCAATTGTTCAATATTGTTTTTTCTTTGCAAAAAGTATGAAACGGTGCAATGCCTGTGCTCTATAACACTGAAACTCCTTGGGCTCACCTGCTCTTTTTTCACCACTCAATCATAATACTGAAAAAAAAATGTAAGAACCTCTATATTGAATTTTTGAATATTTTATCCCCAGGCTCGGCAAATTACAGTCTGTAGCCCAGCTAACAGTGATATATATATATTTATATATTTTTTGCAAGTTTGAAGAGTTGTAAGGGGAGTCCAGGTGGCGGTGTGCTGGTTAAGTTCACACATTACAGTGCACAAAGACCGGGCTTCAAGTCCCCAGTCCCTACTTGCAAGGGGAAAAATTCACAAGCAGTGAAATGGGTTTGCAAAACTTTCTTCCCCTCTCTCCCTCCCTATTTTCCTCTTCCCTCTAAATTTCTCATTGTTATATCAAATAAAATAAAGTTTTAAAAGGTTTTCTAAAAAAAAAAAAAAAAAAAAAAAAGAGTTGTAAGGGCTAACAAAACTAGCTCTCTTTGATCAAGTAGCTTTGCTATGTGTCTGACCCTGGTTTGAACTGAGGCCCCACTGCATTAAAGGAAGCTTTGGTGCTGTGGTCTATCTTTCTCCCTGCTTCTTTACCTCTCTGTCTATCTAAAAATACATACATACATATAAATAAAGAAACAAAACCAGAAATTTGCCAAAGAAAAAGATTATCCATTTTAGCCACTGCGGCCCTGGTAGGCTAAGATAGTGATTATTTAACCCTGTATACCCTCTGCTCTCATAAAAGTTACTTGTTGCAGTTTTCCACTATCCTTCATTATACTTCTTCTTTACAAATGATTTTCACACCATTTTTCAGATAGAGAAATGTCAAATGCAGAAAATCTCTATGGTGTATTGAAGTCATACCAAGACGGAAATCAAACACATTGCCTGAAGCTCCGTCTTGGCCTAAGGAGGGAAGGACCTAAGCTAAAAACCAAGTTCAGTAATTCCCTATCATTTAATTCTTTTTATCTCATTTAATTCTCATTTAATTCTTCATACACGCACACACACACACACACACACACACACACACACCGATGAATCACATTACTCCCATGTTTCCTATGAAAAGCTTTTGGCGTAGCAGTTCGTTTTACTTCATTTTCAAACAACATCTTTATTCTGTGGAGCCAGCTTTTGAACATGTGCGATTTCACCATTCCTGAGCTGACTTTTCCATTCAGGTCCACAGAGAAGCAGAGACAAAGAGAGGACAAGGGAGAGACCTCACAGCATGGAAGCTTCCCCTAAGTGACATGGCACTCACTTGTGGTGTTGAGTTTCAGGCCTGAGCAGCATACGTGACAAAGCATATGCCCAATTCTGATAAACTAATTCTCTGGCTCCACTCTGGCTTAGAGTTTCACTCCCGGCAAAGTGATGCAGCTTGGACCCAAATCCAAATCTGACTGGACCCAAGGGAACTTCTCCCAATAAGCATCCTCCCAGCCTCAAGTGTTGAGGCTCAACAAGTCTGCCAAAAACATCCAATAAGGGGGCCAAAACTTACACCTCCTATTAAATTAGTTGAACTAAGTACTATTCAAAGATCAGCCAATAAGATGGCTGCATGACACACTGAGTCTCTGCAGGGGGTTAATCCTGTGGGTGGGTGTTCACTGTCACTACTTAAGTCCTCAGAGACAAGAAGCAAACTCATTACCAAATTCCTTCCCTGGCAGGCCAGAGGTATTCCAGAGGTCATCCAAGATCATCTGGTTTAGTGCAAACTAGCATACCTAATTCTGCTTGCATACTCAATTCACTGTTCCGATTACAATGACTCTCTTCTCTAGGGCCAGAAACTGTGCGGGACCCTGTTCATAAAACATCATCTAGAATTTTCACATTTTTATTGCTGTCTTAATATGAAGAATTGATATTGAAATAGACGAAATAGTTTTTCAGACTACATAATTCAAGACCATCCAAAGATGATAACATGAGAGCCCAGAGCTACAGCATAAAGTCTTCTCAACTACAGAGGAAAAGGCCCCGCCTCCCATGCAGTCTATGTGTACTGGTCAGCCATACTCTCCACCACTCCAATGTGTAGAGAATCAGACATCCCTGAATATTTATTTCTATGTCAGCTCTTCCATTTACGAGCTCTGCAGTGACAACAAGAACACTTGGAGCTCTCTTCATTGAGAATTTCCAGTGGAAGCAAATATAGACACTTGATATAGATAAGGACATCTACACAACATAGCAACCAGAGCAATTTTTGCTGTTCAAAAGAAACCAGGGTTTGGTGGGTGTAGGTAAGTCAACTAATGACTCCTAGATCCTAAAGTGATCCCAGGAATTCTAACTTGACCTTGAACTCTTATCCATGAAGCTATGTGCAAAAGCTTTGAGCAAGGAGCCAGACTCATATTACCACTCTGCTTTTCACCTGTATAGAAACAGTAATATGAACTGACCCCTAAGTTTCTTATCAAGGTTAGATGAAATAGTACTGACAAACACAAAATCAATTTAGAATTTCTTTTTTTTTTTTTTTTCCTCCAGGGTTATTGCTGGGCTCGGTGCCTGCACCATGAATCCACTGCTCCTGGAGGCCATTTTTCCCCCTTTTTGTTGCCCTAGTTGTTGCAGCCTTGTTGCAGTTATTATTGCCATTGTTGACGTTGCTTTTGTTGTTGGATAGGACAGAGAGAAATGGAGAGAGGAGGGGAAGACAGAGAGAGAGGGGAGAGAAAGATAGACACCTGCAGACCTGCTTCACTGCCCGTGAAGCGACTCCCCTGCAGGTGGGGAGCCGGGGGCTCGAACCGGGATCCTTACGCCGGTCCCTGGGCTTTGCGCCACGTGCGCTTAACCCACTGCGCCACCGCCCGACTCCCAATTTAGAATTTCTTAATGTCAATCAAAGAAAAAGGCAGATCAGAAATCTATGTTGAAGACGCATTGGCATCAGTCACAAAGGATGGATTCAAGAAGAACTACACACTTAGGAAACTAAGAAATGGAGCTCTGAGCCAGGTTACTTGTTCTTGTGTAAAACAGCAAGAGCTGACAGGGTATATAAATGGTGAGAGTCACTAAGTTAAGCTCAAAACATTGCCAAGATTTTTTTTTTTAATTTAAATTCAAAATGTAGGAACTACTTCCTTAGCAGTACAAATTTAAGACTCTGTATTAAAATAATAACAAGAAGAGGAGGAGAGAAAGAGAAGGAATAGCAAATTCAATAGCCTAACTATGTGCTAATGTGTATTAATGTGTGACTTTACCCAGTAAAACAAAAAATTATTCAAAGTTCATTCTACAATATGAGGGGGAAAAAAACCATAGGAACTGTTTTTATGTTTTCAAGTGTTTTTGTTCATTTGTTTATACCAGCTCCTTTATTCATTTGCTCATATCAATGAAGGTGTTATGGTGTTTTTCAAAAACCTATGATACACAACATTAATGTAAATTAGAAGATGAAGAAATAAAAGCTTAAAAGGAATGAATGAATATAAAACAGCAAGAAGGTTGACATAGCACCATATTTTAGAGGAAATAGTAAAGAGCAGAAATTAATAAAATTGAAAACAGGAAATTAAATAAAACAAAGTTCTTTCTAAGGAAATGTATAAACTTCTAGCAAAAGTAGCAAGGATATTCAGAAAGAAGAAAGAAATTACTAATATCCGGGGGGGGGGGAGGGACATACCCCTGCTGCCATAAAAATGATCACCGGGAAGTACTCTCAAAAATTTAGCAACTTAGGGAGTCGGGCGGTGTCACAGCAGGTTAAGCACACTTGGCACAAAGTGTAAGGATCGGAGGAAGGATCCTGGTTCAAACCCCCAGCTCCCTACCTGCAGGGGAGTCGCTTCACAGGTGGTGAAGCAGGTCTGCGGGTGCCTGTCTTTCTCTCCTCCTCTCTGTCTTCCCCTCCTCTCTCCATTTCTCTCTGTCCTATCCAACAACAACGACATCAATAACCACAACAATGTTAAACAACAAGGGCAACAAAAGGGAAAATAAATAAATAAATAAATATTAAAAAAAGAAAAAAAATTTAGCAACTTAGAAGAAACCCAACTACCAAAATTTAGCCATGATGAAAGAGGTTATATAAATAGCCCTATATAAATAATACCAAAACCAAAAAATAGTAGCACACACAAAACCAAGGCAAAATGTTCAAGACAACTTTAGAAAATCAAATAAAAATATGATAAATGAAAGTAGACCACAACCCGATAGGACTCATTTTGGATAAGCAAAACTTGTCTAATATTTTAAGGTAAGTCAATATATGCATACTAAGAAGAGAAGGTATCCTCATAAATTAACACACAAAGAGGTTCAGCAAAATTCAACACACTTCCATGATATTTGATCAGACTTCCAACTAGAAAGAGGTGCCCTTCCCAGATCACAGACACAAAGCAACAAGAGAATGGCTCTAGAAAAAGGCTTCCTGCCCCAGTAGAACTTGAGTTCCCTAGGAATTTAGGTCAATACTTCAATACTAACAAAGGAGGGTCCCTCTATGTTGCCAGTCCCTGTTCAGGTGCCAGATGCCGGGCTGGCTTCATGGGCGGGAGACAGACGACCAGGGACTCATGGCTGAGCTGGGAACACAGTTCAGTCTTTATTGATGAGCGGGTATGCAGTGCAATCAATCTAATCTCTAATCATTAGAAAATCCTGTCCTTTATATCTCCTGAGGCGGAAGTGTCAGGAAGAGGAAGTATGTAGGAAAGGGGGTGGGGAGAAGGAAAAAGGGCGAACCAGTGGGGATTAAATGGTGAAAAACAGGATGTGACTAGGAGAGGGGGCGGAGTGGAAAAAGAGAGTGAACCAGTGGGGATTAAACCAGTGCAGGTCTCAAACAAAACAATGATTATGAAAACAGACCGCAGCGTTAAGCAATGCAAGCTAACCTAATGTGATGATCAAAACAGAAGGGGTCTTAGAAGCAGAATTAGAAGCAGACCAACATATCTCACTGTGTCTTCTGCTTATATGGGACAGGACTGAGGTAGCAAAATACTGAGTACTTACCAAATAGGAATTTTCCATTTCAACCCAAGCTTTACAGTGGAAGTGCTCATAGAAATGTGCTTATTTTTCTCAAAATCTACATAGAAAAGGAAACAAAGTCCACATCCGGGAGACTTTCTGGAATCCCAGAGCTCCCCATTTTCCAAATACATTTGTGGTACTCAATTCCTAACCAGTGTGTAATGTGAGACAGTGAAACCAAAGCTTCTCCGTCAGTGGACTCGTGAATCCAATGTGATTATCTCCACAAGGAATGCCTGATCTCCCTTGTTAAAGGACTCTTCTTCCTAAAAATCTGCTTCTGAAGTCAAAGTCTTGCTTGCTAATCCAAAGTGAACCTCCCATCCCACCCCATAACTCTCTGCAGTGCAAGCATTTCGATTCAGATGAACATCTTGTCAACTTACGTGGAACTTGTCTCCGGGACTTCGAATGCTTCCTTTGGAATTTTCAGGCCAGGGTTTCGCTTCTTGCCTATGGGAAAAGACATATGGATTGTGTTAAAGGCTAAACCATAGCTTGAGAGCAGCGGTAGAGTGCAACAGAGGGGAAAAAGAGTAGCTGAGAGTAAGTCGTGCAGCAGCTAGGTGGGTTAAGCACACGGGATGCAAAGCCCAAGGACTTGGATCCAGTCCCGCCCCTCCTCCCCACCTGCAGGGGAGTCACTTCACAGGCAGTGAAGCAGGTCTGCAGGTGTCTATCTTTCTCTGCCCCTCTCTGTCTTCCCCTCCTCTCTCCATTTCTCTCTGTCCTATCCAACAAGGATGACAACAATAATAACTGCAACAAAAGGAAATAAATAAATAAATATTTGAAAAAAGGGGGTGACTGAGAATGTAACTTCTTTACCACCCCTACCCCCCCATTCAGAACATCACTTGTTAGCACTTGTCAGACCAAGAACCATGCAATCACCACAAAACAGATTTTCCTACCAGTCTGGGGTAAAACTGTCTGTAAAAGAATGCCAACTCGTTGTCATCCCAACTTCTTGGTTCTTCATTCCACAAAGAGATGGTAATGATAGATGGTCTTGGGGGGGAGGGGGTTATTTTATTTATTTTCTTTCATTTTATTTTTCCCCAAAGCACTACGTAGCTCTAGTTTATGGTAGTGCTGGGGATTGAGCCTGGGATCTTTGATGCCTCAGGCATGAAAGTCTTTTTGCATAACCATTATGCTATCTCCCCAGCCTGAGTTTTATTTCTTTCAAAAGTCAATCAAGTATAGCCACCCTTCTCTCAGTATCGCACAACTTCTAACTGATTTGTGAACAACCTAGTAAGGTTAGCCTGGGATGGGGGTGGGGGTGGGGAGTTATGTTCCTACCATTCTGCCCTTCCTATTCTCAGACACCTGCTATGTGTTAAAAACACCTAAAAGAGGGAGAAAGCAGTATTTATTTTCATTAACCCTGTTCCAGGAAGGATCAAGCTAACAAATGAGCTCATGCAAGGAGGTTATCACTTCTTTGGGATCAGATAGAAACATCACTGATGGGTGTCGGGCTGTAGTGCAGCGGGTTAAGCGCACACGCAAAGCGCAAGGGCTCCGAGTAAGGATCCCGGTTTGAGCCCCGGCTCACCAGCTGTAGGGGAGTCGCTTCGCAAGCGGTGAAGCAGGTCTGCAGGTGTCTGTCTTTCTCTCCTCCTCTCTGCCTTCCCCTCCTCTCTCCATTTCTCTCTGTCCTAACCAACAACAACAACAGCTATGACAACAATAACAACTACAACAAGCACAACAACAAGGGCAGCAGAATGGGAAAAAAATAGCCTCCAGGAGCAATGGATTCATAGTGTAGGCACCGAGCCCCAGCAATAACCCTGGAGGCAAAAGAAAAAAGAAAAAAAGGAAACATAACTAATGTGTTCATCCCTGGGCTGAAACTGTAAGATTCTGGCTCAAACACATTTGTTGACAAGTTAAAAAAAAAAAAAAAAGAGAATAGACCGAAATGCCAGCCAGCTCAGAACACAATCAGAGAACATAATCTTGTGGGGGCCCAGGATTTTGCTCATCTAAGAAGATCCTGTCTCTTGTGCTTGGCTAGGAAAAGCAAAGCATAGCTGGGTGTAATGCCCAGGGTTCGACTTTCTTTCTCATAGCTTTTCTGTACAATGCCCATGGTGAACATTACAGAGCCAATGCAAACTCAAAGCAAAAGACTGGACAGAGATTCTGAAACTCCAGAAGAAGTTGACATAACCAAGTAGCATAGTCTCTTTGCAGGAAAGTGAAATCCTAAGGCTTGGGTGATTACTCAGCATTAGAGAGCCAACTAGAAACAGAGTCCAGATGTTCAAACATCCACATGGGAACTCTTTCCACTATTGCGTATGAAAGGTGACCAAAGAAAGTGCAGTGGGAGAAAATATAAGAGTATATGTTAGAGAATTAAGTAAATAAACAGCTTACATGTGGTTCTTTCACTCACCAAATGCCCTCCAGAGTTACTTTTTATCTGCCTCTTAATAGTTTCATTTGTAAGATGGGAAAGTAATCTCTGTATCTACTTACTGGACTGACCTTAGCATCATGCAACTACACATCTGAAAGAATAAAGACAACTTAACTAGCTTAGCTGTCAATTATGACCCTTTAGAGGAAACTCTCTAGTTTCCTTTTTAAAAATGAATGTTTATTTACTGACAGAACTGGGCATATTACCATAGCCCAATGTAATGATTGACTGAGTCCTTCCTTCTGTCTTTCTTTCTTTCTCTCTTTCTTTCTTTCTTCCTTTCTTTCATTTTTTTCTTTCTTTCTCTGCCTCCAAGATCCAAAATCTAGATCAAGTCTGCCAAGTTATACAATGCTAAAAAAAAAAAAAAAAAAAAAAAATGCTTGGCAGTAATCAACACTGAGAAAGCCTTTTAGGATCACCTTAATTATAAAAGTTTCATAGTCCTCTCTATATCAGGCTAATATGTTTAGTAAGGTGCAAAACTTTCTACTCCAGGAATTCGGATGGTCACTAAGTACCTATTTTTAAGTTAGTCACTTACTGACAATACAAAGAGTTGGAGTGGATGCCAGGAACAATCCTATGTGCATGGTTTGTGCCAGCCCCAAATAGATATAGAGGTAAATTAACCATTCCCACTCCTGGGTCCCAGACAGGGAATACTAATTTAAATGAAATGCCACAGTGACAAACGAAGGACTGATTTATCCTGCTCAGATAACTACATACAGATTCCAAAAGAGTTTAGTAGGCACATCAGATAATCCCAACAGATACAACACTATGTATATGTTCAGATAAAAGAAAACTGAAGTAAAACATGTTATGCCTATGAAGAAAAAATTCCACTGGCTCAAACCAAAAACAAAAATTTACTCTTAGGTGGCTCTATGGTGCAATGGATAGTGCATTGGACTTCTAGTGACAAAAGTTGACTCTTAAATCCCTACTTTCTCTTCTTAAATTGTAACTGGAATCTTATAAGCTAAAAGTAAAGAGAGCTCACAATTTATGACAGCTGGGGAGGGGGCTCTGTGATAAAACACCAGCCTTGAATAGATGAAGGCCCAGGTTTAATGCCAGACACCAAGTGTACCAGAGTGCTGCTGTGGCCTCCTCAGACTCTCTTTATCTTTCTCATACACATACAAATTAAGCAAACAAACATATTCTTTCCTTAAAAATAGTCATCTATGAGGAAAACAGTAATGAGGAAAATCGTTAACAGCAGTTTCTATCCCAGAGTATGCCATTAGCAATTAATGACTAGCAACTAATCCATTATCATTCAACAAATCGTCAAACTTCTCTCTCTACAGAAACCTATTAAATGAGAAGGGAAAACTTAGGGTCTAGAGACCAAAGGAATAAATGTCCAAAACAATAATAAACTCTTCAGGGTGACAGCAACAAGAAAGGACTTCCAGGGAACCTAGAGAAAAGAGCCTGTCTTTATTTTTAAAAACTAAATCAAAAGAAACAGAAGTCACAGCACATACACACACACACACACACACACACACACACACACACACACACACACACCAGATTTCACTTACTTGCCCATCACTGAAAACATCAGCAGAAGAGACTCGGTTTTCAAGGCTGCCAGGAAGGCAGAAGAGAATCCTACAGATGGCATTCTTTACTGAGCTCTGAAAGCTCACACTTTAGCAGAGAGAAACAGAACTAACAGACTCCACCCCCAACTCAAGCGGGACTGCTACAAAAAGCCACAGAATTACTGCTTCAGGAAAACGCAACTTCAGGCAGAAGGGAAGGCAACAGGGTCCACTTGAAGAACAAGGCATGATACTGACCATTAGTAGACACTAGGGGGATTAAATCTGTAAAGTAACTCAAGACAGCACAGCTTTCCTATAGATGCCTCAAGGATGTCTTTAAAGAAAGAAAAACACCATGTGGCTGATTTCCTGCTGTGTTTATTTCAAAGCAAACTGTTCCCCCTAACATAGTTGCCAACACCTGATGCTACCATTTAAAAATGTGTTTAAAAAATTAACTAGAAGGAGCAACACAAATATTCAAGCTAAGTGGCGAGCCACTTAGTTGAATTGTCGTTTCTCTTGATACCCTAAAGCAAAACTGAAAAAAAAATGCATCAAGACACAGACTGCAGGGTCTGCCAGATGCTAGTAGCAAACCTTGTCAGACGTTTGAAAGAAACGCGTTTACATATTCTGGCAGGTCTCTCACTCAGCTTCACGCTCTTAGTGACGCAATGGGCACAGACCGAAGAGTCCGGTCAAGTGGCTTCATCACATGCAGTCCCACATGACGTCAGCCTCTGTCACGGCCATGCTTGTTTTCTCTAGAAATATTGTCATCTGTTGGGATGACACACATATATTTGCAGAATTCATTTAAACCAAAGCTGGGTCACTATGATCCTAGCTCAGAGGAAAATGGCACTAGGAAAAGAAAAGAAAAGAAAAAACTTGCCAGTAGCTGGAAAACATTTACCAGGCCACAGAAATGTTCACTAGCCTTGTACAGAAAATGACGGGGTCCACAAACCTCCTGCTCAGCACCCACTCCACACTGAAAGGCAAAGCACAAAGGGCTTCTCTCATGTGCCTTCTTACATAAAACAGAAGGTCGTGTTTCCGTGCCAATTCAAATATCCAGAGAGTCCCTCAGGGTCAACAGAAGGTGGCATCCATGAGGCAGTGCCGATGCCTAAGTATTTTTCAGCTTGGCTGAGGGCTGTAGGACATGATTGTGAGGGTTTATGATTATTGACACAGCTGTACAAAAGGATGGCATTGCTTCCGATGCCAAATGTATTTTCAAAATTGGTTTCCCAAATGTGAATAGAATTTCCAGCTAAGAAACTGGCAACCTGCAGACCCTGGCTACTCTTTCTCTCTTTACTACTTGTATCCAGACTTATGTTCCAAGGGTAGCTGGCACCAAGAGGCAGGAGAGAAATGACATTCTATCGCAGTGACCATATGTAAAGCACCCATGCTTCAGCACAGCAGAAGGCTGTACAGGGAGAGGGAGAGGGCGGGCTGAGTTCAGTACAGAGGAATGAAAGAGGACACAGATGCTATCACTGCCCTAGCCACCAGATCTCACCCACCACTGAGACACCATCCAAAACACATGTTAAATTTCTTTGGGGTGAGCTAATATTCAGAGAAGGGAAGCTGTAATCCTCATTTGAAACTGTGTAGTCATTCTGATTTCAAGAAGGCAGATACACCTCCTGTGACTTCATTTTCTCCTATTAGGTATTGCTTCTGCTCAGGGGGAATTAGTCCTCTCCTGAACTAGAATTCAACCATCCAAATTCAGTTCACTTATCCATATTCCATATAACTCCCCCCAGGCTTTCCAGATCACTCCTTTGAAAAAGAAATATGTATATATATTTTTAATAGTTAAAAAAATATTTTTATTTATTCCCTTTTGTTGCCCTTGTTGTTTTATTGATATAGTTATTATTGTTGTTGTTGATGATGTTGTTCATTGTTGGATAGGACAGAGAGAAATGAGAGAGGAGGGGAAGACAGAGAGGGGGAGGAAAAGATAAGACAAAGGCAAACCTGCTTCACTGCCTGTGATCCTGTGAGATGACCCCCGCTGGTGGGATGCTGGGGTTTGAACCGGCTCCTTACTCCGGTCATTGTGTTTTGCACCATGTCCGCTTAACCCACTGCACCACCACCCAACTCCCACAATATATATATTTATGGTGATGTCATAACTCTAGGCCAACCTCTCCAGATAGATAAGAGGCACAGCAAACAAGGCACCAGTTTCCCCAGTGTCATAGCACTTCTCCGTGGTGGACCAGAGACTCAAATCTGGGTACAAGCAAGGCAGAAATCACCGTACCAAGTTTCCTTTAGTGTAAGGGGGGGGGAGGGGGACTGGCTTACAGGCAGGTTACACATCTAAGAAAGCAGCATGATTACCCAGGAGAGCTGGTCTACTCTTCTAGCCTGAGAATATTTCTTTAGCTCAGTTTGCTCAACTGCAAATAGCCTCAGTGGGCAAAATATATGTGATGTCAAGCAATGCCTCACATGTCACAGGTGTTCAATCCATACCAATATATTCCATTTTGTGTGTGTATAGTTTTCAATATGAGCTAAACAGAATGTCCCTGGTATGGATAGTCTATTTATTCGGATGCCATTCTCTTGTGTTATTTATGTTTCAATGACATTTTTCCAAACATCTCATCAACCTTGAACTAGATTCTCTTATTTCCCCTCTGACTATGGTAACAACCTCACCTCTACAGAGTCAGTCCTTGTTTATTTATTTATTTATTTTTACAGAGGACTCTAATTTCCAAAGTATTTCTATGTTAACAGCAAAAGAAAAACAAAGAAAGAAAAAGAGAGAGAGAGAGAGAAAGGAAGAGCGAAAGAAAGAAAGAGAAAAGAAGGAAAGATGACCACCAGAAGCAGTGGATTTGTAGCGCTAGCATCAAGTAAATAAACAAATAATTTAGATTGAGGCCCTGTGTTTTTCAGTAAAGGAGTGTCAGGTCTTTCCACGTATGTTTCAATAATAATAACAGCACAAGAAGCTTAATTTACTGTTGCAAGATGACTTAAAACTGTCGGACCCAAACATACATAGCACACACTCATACCTGTGCATCCCTTGGGGTATGAAACTTACAGATCTCTGCTCACATCCTCTGTGGATTGTGGTCACCTGTGTCCATGTGTCAATTTCAACACTTGAGTTCAAGAATATTCCCCAAGCATCTTCCACAAAACAAACAGGCATGGGCGAAGGTAGGTAGCATAGTGGTTATGCAAACAGACTCTATACGCCTGAGGTTCCAAAGCCCCAGGTTCAATCTCCTTCACCACCATAAAGCAGAGTTGAACAGTGAAAAGGAAGGAAGGAAGGAAGGAAGGAAGGAAGGAAGGAAGGAAGGAAGGAAGGAAGGAAGGAGAGAAAAGAAGGGGAGAAAGGGAAGGCGGGAGGGAAGGAAGGGAGGGAGAAAACAGGCAATAAACATCTTTCATCTGTGTGGCTGTCTTCTTAATCTTCCCTTTCGACACTGACAGATTGGACCCAGCTGTTCACCTCTCTCTTGCACTGGTATGCAAACTGTTGCTGCTGTTTTATGACCTCTAGGGTTATCACTGGGGCTCAGCACCAGTACTAGGAATCCACTGCTCCTGGTGGCCGTTTTCCCCCATTTTTGCACAGGACAGAGAGAAATGGAGAGAGGAGGGGAAGATAGAGAGAAGGAGAGAAAGACAGACACCTGCAGAACTGCGTCACTGCCTGTGAAGCGACCCCCTCAGCGGAACCCGGAGTGTGCCTTGTGCTTTGCACCACGTGCACTTAACCCGCTGTGCTGCCACCTGAACCCCCTCCCGACCATTAGCACTTAATGTTATATGCTGGAGTGGGTCACCAGTGGATTCCCAGAGGATCCTTGCACAAGTCCTTGTGCTTAGTACAACGTTCACTTAACTGCCCGATCCCCCAGTATGCAAGCTTTTCAAAAGCATACCTCATGCATCACTAATGTACAGAATAAACACCAGATCCCGTCAGTATAAGGTAGAGACCACAGACTGTAAAATGCCTAGCAAATAAACTGCTTAAACTTAGCAGGGACAAAAATCTGTCAGTCTGTAAGAAGCTCTGGTCATTTACTGAATAAGCACTGCCCAAGAGCAGAAAGTAGGGGTAGAAGTTGTAATTGCCATCCTCGTTATCAGCAGTACTAGTAGTTAGTCACATGACTTTTCCACATCTAAAGTGAAAGAGGAAGTCCAGGCTGACTGAAGCAAGTGATTGTGAGAAGGGAGATAGGAGTTGGAATTCGGATGTGTCAAGTTGGAATTCGAATGTGTCAAGCAAGTATAACATAGGGGAAGGAGAAAAGTGAAAGCAGATTTCCAACCGGAGTTTAACAGACTAGCTAATGTGGAGAGAGCATGTGGATCTGGAAGCAAGATATATGGAAACAGGTGATCATGATACCAACCTGACTTTCCTGGGCAGTCAACTTCACCAAAGTGTCCTGGAACCCTGCCCCACTAGGGAGCGATACAAACAGGCTGGGGGTATAAATACACCTGCCAACGCCCATGTCCAGCAGAGAAGCAATTACAGAAGCCGGACCTTCCACTTTCTGCATCCCATAAAAGAATTTTGGTTCATATGCCCAGAGGGATAAAGAATAGGGAAGTTTCCAATGGAGGGAATGGGATGCAGAAGTCTGGTGGTGGGAATTGTGTGGAATTGTACCCCTATTATCCTACCATCTTGTCAATCCTTATGAAGTCAATAAAAAATAATTAAAAAAAGATGAGGGGCTGGGTGGTGGTACACCTGGTTAAGTGCACCTGTTATAATGCTCATGGACCCAGGTTTGAGTCCTTGGTCCCCACCTGCAGGGGGAAAGCTTTGCAAGTGGTGAAGCAGTGCTGCAAGTGTCTCTCTCTCTCTCTCCCTCTCTGTCTCCCCCTTCCTCTTGATTTCTTTTTGTCTCTATCTAATAAATATAGTAAGAAAAAAATCTTTAAAAAAAAAAAAGGTGCATGAGATAGGCAGGGGAAAATAAGAGCAGGGGAATGGAGAGCATCCAAGCAAAGAACATTCTGAGACAGTGAAAGAATGACAGAAGAGGGCCGAGAATGATTAGAAGTGTCAGGGAGTTGGGCGGTAGTGCTGCGGGTTAAGCGCTCGTGGATCCCTGCATAAGGATCCCAGTTAGAGCCGCCGGCTCCCCACCTGCAGGGGAGTCGCTTCACAGGCGGTGAAGCAGGTCTGCAGGTGTCTGTCTTTCTCTCCCTCTCTCTGTCTTCCCCTCCTCTCTCCATCCATTTCTCTCTGTCCTATCCAACAACGACGACATCAATGACAACAACAGTGAAAAACAACAAGGGCAACAAAAGGGAAAATAAATAAATAAATAAAAAGAAGTGTCAAAGAAGATTAAGCTGGTGTTTACAAAGTCTTCACAGGACTCAACTGGAAATGACAATGAGAACACTCAGAAGGTTTTTTTTTAGTTTTGTATAATCGAAGCCCTCTCTCTCTCTCTCTCTCTCTGACCCCAAATGTTTTGTCAGTGCTGACTATGTGCTCTGGAAAGAAATCAAAAGCAAATCACAGCCAATGCCCTCAAACTGTGGTCTGAGCTCAGAGTGAAGGAAGGAGGCGGGCAGTGGTTAGGTTTGGTGGGGAATCCCCATGGCAGCTCATCTTCCTCATTTACATGCTGCTTCATTCATCGCTCTTTATCAAAAAGAAATGAAGGCGGCATGGGGGGGGGGCGGTGTTTAAAAATACCGCTGTCAAATAAAAAGTACAGCAACAGGTGGCACAGAGATTTAAGGATGTTTCTGATCTTTTCAACATACTGATTGAACTTTGGGTGGTTTAAAAATAGCACTCACATTTTAGAGATAAATACTCAAGTGTTTTCAAGTGGAAAAGTGATTCTAGAATGTACTACAAAAGAATACGGGTAGGCCAGAGGATAGACAGATGAAATTATATGTATTTATTTATTTATTTATTTATTTAGTCTGGGCACTGCTCTGCCCTGGTTTATGGTGGTGTTGGGGATTGAACCTGGGACTTTGGAGAGTGTTAGGCAAGAGAGTCTATTTGCATAACCATTATGCTATCTATACCCCACCCAGATATATGAAATCAGAATAGCCATAATTACATAATTGTCAGAGCTAAGTGATAGATAAGCTGCTGTTCGCTATACTGTCTACCTTTAAATGTGTTTAAATGTTTCCAAAATGTAAACATTCTGTAAATCTTCGGAAAGAAAAAATCACTCTCTCTTTACAAATTAAAACAAAAAGTGATCACGGGAATTTTTTTATTATCTTTATTATTATTATTATTATCTTTATTTATTTTTTATTATCTTTATTATCTATCCAGAGGCAGAAATTGAGAGGAAGGGAGATAGAGAGGGAGAGAGACAGAGAGACACCTGTAGCCCTGCTTCACCACTTATGAAGCTTTCCCCCAGCAGGTGGGAACTGGGGGCTTGAACCCAGGTCCTTGTGCATTGCAACATATGCACTCGGGCAGGTGCACCACCACCACCCAGCCCCATAAGCAAGTTGTTTAAATCCATTTTTATTTCAGGAGAAGTGAATCCCTATCTTCCTATTGTCCAAGATCACTATTTTAAAATCTTCACAATCACCTTGGCTTCTAACCAAGCAAAATTAGACTTCATTAGAAATGGACAATAAATCTAATTTAATTTCCTCTAACATTTATTGAAACAATTTCATGTCCATCCCATTATACTCCAGTCTCTTAACCAATGTTTTTCTTTCTTTGACTGCTTCATGTTCACTCAATTTCCCTCTCAACTATTTGTCACTGACCTTAGCTTACAGACAATCCTATTATCCTGAATCACCGGTGATCGTAGAAATTGGGACTCATCACTCCTCAGATCCAAGTAACATTTAGGGCTGGCAAAACAGCTCACTTGCATACTGTGCACTTTGCCATGTGCAGGTCAAGTCTTGCCTCGACTGTATTGAAAAAAGTGTCAGTGTTGTGGCTGTGGTCTTGGTCTCGGTTTCTCTGCCCCCCTCCCCCGTTTCTATTTAAAAAGAGAAAGGAAAAAAATGAAAGAAGAAACATCTAGAAAATCTTATCTTAAAAAAAAAAAAAAAGAATCTTAAAGGGATAATAAATTGGGCAGTTAAGAACTTAACTGCAGGGAGTCAGGCGGTAGCGCAGCGGGTTAAGCTCACGTGGCACAAAGCGCAAAGACCAGCATAAGGATCCCGGTTCAAGCCCCCGGCTCCCCACCTGCAGGGGAGTCGCTTCACAGGCGGTGAAGCAGGTCTGCAGGTGTCTGTCTTTCTCTCCCCCTCTCTGTCTTCCCCTCCTCTCTCCGTTTCTCTCTGTCCTATCCAACATCAATAACACCAATAACTACAACAATAAAACGACAAGGGCAACAAAAGGGAATTAATTAATTAATTAATTAATTTTTTTAAAAAAAGAACTTAACTGCAGTCGAGAGCAGAAAAGGTGATGGTGAGTCCATCTTGGGTGGATGCTCTTGACTCAAACAAGGATGCTGGAGATGCTAATCTCCCTCTAGTTCTTCCGAACTTGATGCATCTCAGATGAAAAAGGGAAAAAAAATGCAATGTTTTTTTTTTTCTTGAGTCTATAGCATATTCTGAAATTCTTCATCTGCCCGACCAAGAACACAAGTGAAAGTAAGGAAATGAGGGCCAAATCGTGAATGATATATATATATATATATATATATATATATATATATATATATATATATCCTTCACCTTGAAACCCTCCAGCTCAGAAACTCCAGTATAATTCTTTGCAGCATGCTTGTTTCTATAACATCTGCTGATTTTACTCTCTAGGAAAGCTGCATGGTTTTTTTTCAAATCACAACCCTGCAAAAGACCAAAGCAACCTTTGCCTTTTGTTCAGCTCCATGCCACCCCACTTTATTGTATTTCCTGCTGGTAATACTTCTGGTTAGTAATTCAGGAAAGTCAGTTAAAACACAAAGACTAAGAAACAGCTTCAAGAAAGCTATAAAATTGAGCTTTTCTGGGAAGGGGAAGCTAATTTACAGAAGCAAACAAAACCTATTTTCAAAGCAGTTATACTTATGCAAGACGATACATATTCCAACACTATTTCACGAAGTCGTGTAAGGGAAAATTCCACAGTCCTATAGATAGACTTAGGCCCCGGGCGTTTCACTCCTGAATAAACTATCATCAACATAATTAGCAAATGTCACTGCAGGAAATGTGATAACTCAGGTTGTCCCCTAAAAGTGGAATTCTCCAGTCTAAGATCAAAAGTTCAGTAATTATTAGAGGTGGTCACCTTGAAACCTGTATTATCAGTTAATTTTTTTTTTTTGCCTCCAGGGTTATTGCTGGGGCTCAGTGCCTGCACCACGAATCCACTGCTCCTGGAGGCTATATTTTCTTTCTTTCTTTTTAAATTTTTTTATTATCTTTATTTTATTAACTGGGTGGAGATAGCCAGAAATCTAGAGAGAAGAGGGTGATAGAGAGGGAGAGACAGAGAGACACCTGCAACACTGCTTCACCACTTGCAAAGCTTTCCTTCTGCAGGTGGGGGCTGGGGGCTCGAACCTGTGTCCTTGTGGACTATAACATGTGTGCTCAACCAGTGCGCCACCACCCAGCCCCCAGGCTGTGTTTTCCCCTTTAGTTGCCCTTGTTGTTTTATCATTGTTGTGGTTATTATTGTTGTTGTTATTGATGTTTTTGTTGTTGGATAGGACAGAGAGAAATGGAGAGAGGAGGGGAAGACAGAGAGGAGGAGAGAAAGACAGACACCTGCAGACCTGCTTCACCGCCTGTGAAGTGACTCCCCTGCAGGTGGGGAGCCGGGGGCTCGAACTGGAATCCTTTAGGCCGTCCTTGTGCTTTGCTCCATGCGCGCTTAACCTACTGTGTTACCGCCCAACCCCCAATCAGTTAATTTCTAAGACTGAGCATCAAAGAAGCATAAAAATTCCTTGTGTACCAGTAGTATGTTCAATTACCTATGTGATCAAAAAAAAAAAAATGAGTGAAGACAGGATTTAAATATGCCAGCATTATATTACATATACGCCAATAACTATGTGATTTTTCCCAAACTGATTTTAATAGCTAGCCAAAAGGGTGAGGAGATAATCTGTAATGCTAACTAGGTATATTAATTTTGTCAGTTTTACTTATGTCATAGGTTTCTATTGAACTAACTAACTAGATAAATAAATCTTTCACATTAATAAAAAATAAAATCTTTAACAAAAAAAAAAAAGAAATATTCATCCCAAGTTTATAGGTTTAAGTTGGAAAACAACTCAAAATGACCCTGTAAAAAAAGAACCCTGTGGGAAGGACCAAATCTTAATATTCATTAGCTAGAAGATGTTGGGAAGTTATTGATCTAAACTTTGTCCTTAAAATTGGAAAACCATTATCTGGCTTGCTGCGATCAAAGAAACTAAGCAATATACACAATAAATCACCCTAAAAAGATGTTCAGAGGCCAAAGGGTAACAAAAACTGAAAGATGGCACCGGGGGGAATCTAGATACAACAGTGAGAAAAGAACACACAGAACTTCATAAAACCGTCTACAGAGTTAGAGGGAACTCACTAAGAAGCAGGTGCACGTAAACAGGCATGTGGAAGGGGCAGGGTGAGCGATGTGAGACAGAGGTGCCTTGAAGCTAGAACTACACCAGCAGCTGGACATGTAGAGACATGTTGATAATTCAATATAGGCAAACCACAGGGATCAACATTTCACGAGAATTTTTAATGTAAACATTAATACAACTATATAAGATAAATACTACCTGGTTGAGCGCACATATTACAAGGCTCAAGGACCCGGGTTTGAGCCCCCAGTCCCCACCTGCAGGTGGAAAGCTTTGCGAGTGGTGAAACAGGGCTGCAGGTGTCTCTCTGTCTCTCTGTCTCTCTATCACGTCCTTCCCTCTCGATTTCTGGCTGTCTCTATCCAGTAAATAAATAAATAAATAGAATAAAAAATATATTTTTTAAAAAAGATAAATACTACCTCCTCCATTTCAAGAGTCTTTCTAGATGTGGTCAGCTTATATGGCCGTGAGCACTCAGCTGTCTCATTCAATATAAATGTGTTTAATTCTTCAATCATATTATTCTTCTCTATGAGTCTATTTCTACTAGATTATAAAAGGATTATTGCTGAACTGTGTCAGAGTTACATAAACATCCTGGGATCTGTAGGGAAAAAGTCTTCAATCACATCTCCTTGACAGAGTGTCTACTCCTATATCCAGAGTGCTCTAGAAAACAAATGCAGATCGTCCAGTTGTTTATCTAGAACAATTGTGATGTGATTTAGAAATACACTTCCTTGAGCTGCAGATTTTATCTTCCTGCTGGACACAACTGAAATCTACATTTCCAAGCACTTTGTCCAAGGTGTTTTCACCTTTGCCGTCTTTAGTTCTCCTGATACAAAAATGGGAAAAATTAACTAACTGACCAGTTAGTTAGTTAACTTTCTCATTAAATGATGTTCTGGGGCTGGTGTGTGTGTGTGTGTGGGGGGGGGGTTGTACAAGAGGATGGCACACCCAGTGAAGCATATGTGTTACAGTGTGCAAGGACCCAGGTTCTAGCCCCTCATCCCCACTCGCAGGGGGAAAGCTTCACAAGCATTGAAGAATTGCTTTAAGTGTCTTTCCTTCTCTATCCCCTTCCCATTTCCCTCTGTCTCTACCCTAAAATTAACAAATTAATTTAATTAAATATTTTCAATAGTTTTTGTTTTTGGTATTTAAGAAGAGCACTATACCAGAATTATAGGTAACGTCAGAAAAGTTTTCCAGGGGCTGGGTGGTGGCGCACCTGGTTAAGCGCACATGTTACAATGTGCAAGGACCCAGGTTCGAGTTCCTGGTCCCCACCTACAGAAGGAAAGCTTCACAAGTGGTGAAGCAGTGATGCAGGTGTCTGTCTCTTTTTTTTTTTTTTTTTTTTTTTAACCAGAGCACTGTTCAGCTCTGGCTTATGGTGGTGCGGAGGATTGAACCTGGGACTTCGGAGCCTCAGGCATGAGAGTCTGTTTGCTGTCTGTCTCTTTCTATCCCACCCTGCCCTCTCAATTTCTGGCTCTCTCTATCCAATAAATAAATAAAGATAATAAAAGTTTTTTTTTTTAAAGTTTTCCACAGCAAGAAAGTTTACAAGCATCCCTTCACTAAGAAAGTTTCAGCAGAGGGGGATGGGCGGTATAGCGCAGCGGGTTAAGCGCACATGGCATAAAGCACAGGGACGGGGTAAGGATCCTGGTTCGAGCCCCCGGCTCCCTACCTACACAGTGGGTTGCTTCACAGGCGGTGAAACAGGTCTGCAGGTGTCTATCTTTCTCTCCTCTGTCTTCCCCTCACAACAACTAACCCTCTCAGTGCATCTAGCCAGGTAAGGCAGAATATGAGTTCTCTGTGATGATCACGCTCTTAGCATAAAGCCTGAAAAACCAATTTAGAAAGCCCGCTCACTCTTCTCCTGGCTGTTACCACTTTTCGCTTCCATATTGAGAATTGTTCTCAGCAAGATTCATTCTCAACTTAATTGCAGTACAAGGCTTTGTAGCCTTGATCTCCTTGTATAAGACAATGAAAATAGGAAGGTTACACAGACTTTTTAAAAATGGTAAGTAGTATAAGCCTAAGTATAAGCAAGTATAAGTTTTATGCTTATAAAGTATAAGCATAAATTAGCAAGGGAAAAAATACAGAGTTGAGGAAAGTTTCAGTGCTTGAGGTTTTTTTTGTTTGTTTGTTTTGTATGTTTGTTCCTGCTTCCTAAAAGATGACGAGAATAGGAGCAACAGTCGAACCAAGAGAAGAAAGAGACAAAAGAGTGACTTATCTCAATGCACAGAAACAAAGGAACCAAATCCCAACAAGTATCATGGCATCAAGAGCACAGTGCATGGAGGAAAAACAGAAGATTTGGGGGGGTTTTCTCTCTGAAACAGATATAAAAGGTGACAACAGAGAAAATTTAATGTGAAGGAAAACTGAGAGAAGCAGTCTGTACTGACGTATCACAGGTCGTTCTGCCAAGATGTCCCCTTGGGGTGCTAGGAAACACCAAGCCAAGAGATATTAGAAACAGCCGGAATAGGTCAGCAAAGGAGTTTGTGCAGTTTCAAGTGAAGCTTTACCAAGTGTGTCTGCAGTATCCAGGCATTTGAGGAAGGAGCTAACATACTACTGGAAAATTCCAACAAGCCAGTCAACCACAGGAGACTAGACAGCAGGTGAGATCTAACCCTTCCTTTTTTTTTTTTTCTAAGAATCTCCTTTGTTCCAAGATGCTCATTAATAAACCTGGAAACATGAGTCAGAATTGACTTACAGCTCAAGAACAATCCATGAGCCTCAAAGGTCATGGATTTTGAGTATGGATATGTCTCATTCTTCTAGAAATTTTAGGAAGTTCACAACTAAAGAGTCTGAATATTAAAAAAAAAAAAGAGTCATTTTTTTTTAAATTTGGAGAGAGAAAGAGCAGGCAAATAAAAGTTCCAGCATATGCAGTGCTGGAGATTAAACTTTGGACCTCACACATGCTTTTCATGATCCCTTCCAGAGAGAGCTACATTCTCCAGTGACCATAAGAGCTTGATTTCTCTTGTCTTTTTTTCTTTTACAGCTTGGCCTGGACTTTACTCCTGCACAGAGCCACCACTCCCAAGTTTCCTTTTTTTTAAAATTTTTCTTCATACAGATGGTGAGTGACAGAAAGGAGAGACAAAACAACAGCACTCTACCACCTATGAAGCTTCTTCCTCATACAGAATTCCCACGTGAGAGCCAGGGGCTTGAACCCAGATCCTTGTGCCATGGGCAAGTATGTGTTCCTACTGACTGACCTATCTCCCAGGCTTAAGAGTTTAAATTTTTAATTGTCAGAGTTGGAAATCTCAATATTTATAAAAAAAGATAATGCATAAATGACATTACTTTTACCTTCCTATTTGTTTATGTATTTATCTGGTAGATACAGAAAAATTGAGAAGGGAGGGGGAGATAGAAATGGAAAGAAACAGAGAGACACATGCAGCACTGCTTCACAATTTGTGAAGCTTTCCCCTCTCAGGTAGAGAGGCAGGGGGCTTGAACCCAGGTCCATGAGTAATGTGTGCACTTAACCAGGTGCACCACAGCCTGCCCCCTCCGTCTTCCTATTTTTTAAATATTAGACAATATAGGTGAACATAATATGTAACATAAAACTTCATACACAACAGAAATAGACACAATGACAATCTTTTTTTAAGTTATTTTATATTTATTTTCCCTTTTGTTGCCCTTGTTTTTTTTATTATTGTTGTAGTTATTATTGTTGTTGTTATTGATGTTGTCGTTGTTAGATAGGACAGAGAGAAATGGAGAGAGGAGGGGAAGAGAAAGACAGACACCTGCAGACCTGCTTCACTGGCTGTGAAGCGACTCCCCTGCAGGTGGGGAGCCAAGGGCTCAAACCAGGATCCTTATGCTGGTCCTTGTGCTTAGCACCATATGCACTTAACCCACTGCACTACCACTCGACTCCCAATGACAATCTTATTAGTGACATCAAAGCCATCATAGAAATAAGTTGCTCTGGTATAAGAAATGTGTAAAACTAAATAGTGATAACTTTATTAGACAGTTTGAATAGTTATAAAGATACACATCCTGAATCAGGAGAGCAATGAAAGAGATTTAAGATAACATTCAAACACCAGGGTAATGCCATGTTTATCTGAGAGGCTCTACTTGTAAAGTATGATGATTGTGGTCCAGGAGATGCAGCCTGTACAGGGCCAGATTCACATGCATGAGACCCCAAGCACAATCCTCAACACTGCATATGTCAGAATGATGATCCAATGTTCTCCCCTCTCTTTAATAAGCAAATCCTTGAAAATAATATAATTAACCTCATGAAAGTAGAAATCCTATAGACAACCCATTTAATCACTGATAAATGACCATGGAAGCCATCAATTATAAGTCACCAGTAATATCCATAGCCAACTGATAGTTCAGACCACCCTAAATAGGGGGCTGAGTGGTGGTACACCAGTTGAGCACACACAGGACCATGTGAAAGGACCCGGGTTCAAACTCATGGCTCGCATCTGCGGAGGGGAATGCACTTCATGAGTGGTGAAGTAGTGCTGCAGGTGCCTCTCTCTTTCTCTCTCTCCCCCTCTCTATCTATCCTTCCCCTCTCAATTTCTCTCTATCCTATTTAAAATATAAATGAATATTTTTAGAAGATCATCTTAAATAACTGGAGTAAATAAATGAAATACCAAGCTAGGGTTACTTTCACAGAAAGACCTCCTGTCATTACAGGGTAATTTGATTTGAACACTTGGAGACATGTCACTGGGTAAAGCATGAACCTTACCATTTCTAAGCAACCCCTGGTTTAAGTCCTAGTACCCAGCACCTGGGAAACTCCACTGATGGTGGAGCAGTGCCGTGGTGGAACCCTCTTCATCTCAAACTAAAACAAAATGAATGGGGAAAAAATGACCTGAGGGTAGTGGGGAAGCACAAGCTATGACAGCCCAAAGTAACATCACAAAGAGATAGCCGCATATTCAAGTTTACACTAGCATGTTATTGATAATAGCATGTTATTGATAATAGCCACAGGTTAAAAAGCAACCCCAGAGTCCACTGATGGTCATGGTTCTGCAAAATACTTTCAGGGCTGAGACTCTGAGGTCCCAGGTTCAATCCCTAGCATCACCATAAACCAGAGCTGAGCAGTGCTCTGGGCTGGTTCTTGATCTCTCTCCTTCTCATTAAAAATAAATAAATGAGGAGTCAGGCGTTAGCGCAGCGGGTTAAGTGCACATGGCACGAAGCAGGAGGACCAGCATAAGGATCCCGGTTTGAGGCCCCTCCCCAGCACCCCCCCTCCCCACCTGCAGGGGGAGTCGCTTCACAGGTGGTGAAGCAGGTCTGCAGGTGTCTGTCTTTCTCTCCCCTCCCCCTCCCTGTCTTCCCCTCCTCTCTCCATTTCTCTTTGTCCTATCCAACAAAGACATTGCAATAACAACAGCAACTACAACAATATAAAACAAGGGCAATAAAAAAGGGAATAAATAAATAGATAATTTTTTAAATCTTCAAAATAAATAATAAAAGAAGTATAAAAAGAAATAAAACAAATGAAATTGTGAGGGAAGGGAGGAGGCACTTGCAGTAAATCACAGGATTTGCACGTTTGAAGTTCCAAGTTCCATCTCCAGCACCATGTAGGCCAGAGGGGATAGTCTTTCCCCAGCAATAAATAAATAAATAAATAAACCTTTCTTTTAAAGGGAAAGGAATCATGACATGTGCAACAATATGCATGAACCCTGAGGACACTGTGTTAATAAGTGAAATAAGTCGATCATAAAAAGAAATACTGTCTGCCTCCACTTCGGAGTAATTGGAATAGTCAAATTTAGAAACAAAAATGAAAATAGTGGGAGTTAGGCTGTAGCGCAGCGGGTTAAGCGCAGGTGGCGCAAAGCACAAGGACCGGCATAAGGATCCCGGTTCGAACCCCGGCTCCCCACCTGCAGGGGAGTCGCTTCATAGGCGGTGAAGCAGGTCTGCAGGTGTCTGTCTTTCTCTCCCCCTCTCTGTCTTCCCCTCCTCTCTCCATTTCTCTCTGTCCTATCCAACAACGACAACAACAATAATAACTACAACAATAAAACAACAAGGGCAACAAAAGGGAATAAATAAATAAAATAAATATTTTAAAAAAATGAAAATAGTAACGAGGGAAACAGAAAAAAAAAAAAGCAGTTGTATCCTGAATCAAACAGAGATGCCGCTACAGAGGATGAAAGGAATTTTTAGATATGGATGGTGATAGTGGTGACATAAAATAAGAATGACCTGAATATGCCTAACTTGTCCACTTAAAAATAGCTACAGTTGGGAGTCGGGTGGAGCACAGCGGGTTAAGTGCACGTGGCGCAAAGTGCAAGGACCGGTGTAAGGATCCAGGTTCGAGCCCCCGGCTCCCCACCTGCAGGGGAGTCGCTTCATAGGCAGTGAAGCAGGTCTGCAGGTGTCTGTCTTTCTCTGCCCCTCTCTGTCTTCCCCTCCTTCCCCTTCAATCCTTCCACCGTCCTTGCGCTTCGTGCCACCTGTGCTTAACCTGCTGGGCTACCACCCAACTCCCTGTTTTTTTTTTTTTTTTTTTTTTACCAGAGCACTGCTCAGCTCTGGCTTTTGGTGGGGGGGGGGGGATTAAACCTGGGGCTTTGTAGCCTCAGGCACAAGAGTCTCTTTGCATAACCATTATGCTATCTACCCTCCGCCCAAAACCCAGGTTTGAACCCAACTCCTACACACTGAATAAAGTTTTGATTCTATACTGTTTCCATCTTTCCCTCAATATCTTACTTTGTAAAAATGATAGTAATAAAAGAACAGTTTGGATCTCACTTATATGTTGAACATAAGAAACAAGGAAAGAAGAAGGCAACACAGGATGACGTTTAGACCAGGTGTGACTCACTGCAACAAAGCAAGGACTCTGGGCTAGGGGAGAACAGAGGGAGGAGAGACAGTGTTGGGGACTTGGTACACAGTGGTGAGGAGGCCTTGGGTTAGTGATGAGAACGATGTGCAGACACCTATCATAGAGAGAGAAGAAAGTGTACCCATGTGTCAACTACTGTCCTGAAAACCATTACATTTCTAATAGGATTCCGGGGAAAAATCATTGAGTGGTGAAGCCTTGGTGGGAAAGAAAAAAAAAGAATATGAAGAAGTAGGAGAAGAAGGAGAAAAGGGAGAAAAAGAAAGAAAGAGAGAAAGAAAGAGAGAAAGAAAGAAAGAAAGAAAGAAAGAAAGAAAGAAAGAAAGAAAGAAGGAAAGAGAAAGAAAGAGTAGTCCCGGAAATGGTGCAGTGTATATAAAGCACTGGACTCTCGAGCCTGAGGTCCTGAGTTCAATTTCTGGCAGCACATGTACCACAGTACTGGTTCTCTCTCTCCTCCTATCTTTGTCATTAATAAATTAAAAAGAAAATCTAAAAAAAAAAAGAAAGAAAAAAAGAGGAAGGGAGGGAGAAAAAAGGAACAGAAGTAAGAAAAGGAAAATTAATCATGAAGAAGCATGATTTTTCATTATTTTTTTCACTATTAAGTTTGAACTTTGATCACTTTTAGATGACTTTATTGTCCCAAAGAGTGTTTTATTTGTTTAGCTACTTGAAAGTATAAGCTTTATTCAAAAGTTTACTTGAGTTGTTCCCATCGGTATCCTCCATGCTGATCTCTATATTCCTAACATGTATGACGATCTCTTATTTCAAGATCCATAAAAAGGAAGAATGAAATGGAATTCTTCCAAAATATCCAGTGACTATCGTAACAGACGCCAAGGCTGCTTCCTCCTTCTATGCCAAAGACCATGTTCTGTGCAGCTAAATGCACTGCTACTTTTCCGGATTGTCTCAATATCCAAAAAGCTGCTGTGCCAGAGGCTTTGGTCTCTGAAAAGCTGAAACTAGGACCGTCCCAGGGGGTGAGACTATGCAAAGAGTTCTGTTCTCCATGTGTGCCAAGTTGCAAACAGGTCGCTGCTGCTGGTGAGAACAGAATGTCCCATGACAAAGAGGAGGGGCACAGAGGTAGCCACAAGCAACAACAGGAGAAGCAGCCAGTGAAAGCAGCTGAACATGAAAGGGTAGAACAGACATGCAAAACTCCAGGAAATGATGTTCCCGTCTTCAGAATGCTTAGCTCTTGAGAAGACAGGCCCCTAAGTGGCTACGTGCTTCTAAAATACACACACACACACACACACACACACACATATATATATTATAATAATTCATATCTTCAATTTTATAAACAAATAAGAAAACATTCCACCTGTGAAGATTGGGCTAATCCCACTTTGTGGAAGAGCTAAAAATAAATAAATAAATCATAAATAAATACATAAATAGCCAAATCACTGTGCAGCCAAAGAGATTATTTTTATATAATGTAAAACCACATTTCCCCGACTTAGTTCCCATACATTCTCACGGTAAGTCAAAACCTGCAAGATAAGACTCTGAGATACTGTTCAAGTTCTATGATGATACTGATTATTTTGATATGTTTACTGTTGCTTGGAATAAGTAGGTCACTCTTCTATACCTGAACGTGAAAAACTGAGCTAACCCATTTCCGCTCCGAAGTATGTTTCTTTTGGAATAACTGAAAAAAAAAAAAAATAGGAAAAAATTGTGATACCTCCAGTGGTTCCATAAAGGACAAAGCAATGTTTACTTCCTATATAGCCCAACTGCTCTGGCTGAGAGAGAATCAGTGAGCTCTCTGATTGAACTCCCAACCTTGGGACACACTCATCTATATCCCATCTTAGAGACCAACGGCGTGTGATTCAAACTCCTCCAATTAGCATTCAAGAGCCTCAACTGCCCACTCTTCTATTTCCATCTCTAGGAATTAACGACACGGTTATTAAATGGAATTCATTTCTGTTTGCTGAAACATGTTACCCTCCGTCTTGACTTTTCCTCTGGACATCTTGCTGCTCTCACCACCTGGGTACTATTTACCTGTCCTCATTCTGTAATGCCCATGGCCACAGGTCCCTGCTGATGAAGTGCTCTCCTTCTCACATTTTGGTTTAATTCCTTCACCCTATGAAGAGATTCCCCCATCTCCTGTCTCCTTCCCTTCCTTTTCTTCCTGCATACAAGATTAGAAAGTTTTCTGTGCAATAGCTGCTTTGCATAGGCCAATTTCCCAGTAGGCCAATGACACTGATTACTGATCAAAAGTAAGTAACTTAACAGACACACCTCCCAAAACATACGAATTGTTATCCTCATTGTGCCGAAGGAGAAACGGACTTTGGAATGGACAGGGGAGTATGGCAAGATCAGGGGCTGGGAAACAGCTCACCTGGCCAAGTGTAGGACCAAGACTTGGGTTCTTGGCACCACATAGGGCTACCTACACCAAGGGAAGTACTATTAACGGTGGAGAGGCACTGTGGTGTCTCTCCTTCTCTCTTTCTCTCTATATCCCGATCTTTATCAGAAATAAATTATTTTAAAAAGAATCTACCAGAAGCTAACACAGATACAAAGTGTCAGTGGGCAAAAATAAGTAAGTAAATAAATAAGCAAGTAAGCCAGCCAGGGTCACACAGCAAGAAAAGAATGAAACAATCTGTATCCAGTTTTAAGTCTTGAATTTTCCTCACTCAACCATGTGAAGTGCAGTGTACCCACTGTTCAACTCTCCGGCTGTCCCTTTCTTCCTTCCCTGATTTTGCTTTGTAATTCAGCACAGGTTCTGAGCAGTTTCCAAACAGATAGAATCTGATAGTGATTCACCTCTGCTGTACAAGACACCCTCTTCTATCTCTAGATTTATGCCCTAAAATTTCTCAGATTGGGGGGTGAGGAGGGTTGGTTATAGGGCATGATATCATGGAGGCAAACAGCTACATTCACCTAGAATTCTGTGTGGGTCAGGCATACAAATTCCATGAAATGGTACGTAAAATTGTATTCCTGTGATCTCAAAGAGCTCAAAAGGGCTCAATAAATGTTTAGGCTTCCAGGAACTTAACCTTTCTTTGGAAAATGAAAGCCCCCCCCCCAAAAAAAAACCCATTTATTACACTTCCACTCCCAGTATAAGAACCTGAAAATTGCTCAGCCTTGTCAAAATACAAGTGTTTGTCTCAACTTGAGTTCTCTTTGAGTTTATTCCTAAAAGACTGACTTTTCCAGGCTTCTGGGGCAAGGAAGGGGCACTAAATTCTTGGTGAATTAGACATGCTTCCCTTTAAACTTTTATTCCTTTATGGAAATGGGAGACTGAGCAAGCATCCCTGATGGAATAAAGGAAACAGAAGCACAAACTGTCATAAAGAAGAAATCAATCCTTGGCTTTGGAGTCAAAGAGCAAATGTCAAGACAGCTTGTCAGTTTCAGTGTGTTCTCAAGATTTTATCCCATTGGCTCCAAATGCAGTGTGGAGAGTCTTAGAGGTATTGCTAGCCATCTGAGACAGCTGTGGTAATAAAAAGAGATCAACTTGTCCCGAATTTAATCCTTTAGTATTCCTTCAGCAGTTCTATTTTACTATCTGAAAAGACTAAGCACAAAGCCATCTTCTACAGCCCTTATGTGGAGGGAAGAGTGAATGCTAACACGAAGGTACCCCCAGATTTGGCAATTACGTTTTCTGTCAGGCAGACGACTACTGTGAAGACAGAACTGAAATCACAGGCTCAAGATGATTTTACCTAGCCACCCTGATCACAGGGCAACCTTACAGAATGAGTATCCCAAGTGGGACACTTTTGAAAGTGAGAGATTATTAATGATTAAACCAAGAACAGAGGGCTGCAGAGGAGACCCAACAACCAGATGTCTGGCATCCTGAACAATCAATACTTAATCTCCTCTCCTTTCCTCTTCTCTCCTCTCCTCTTCTCTCTCCTTCCTTCCCCCTCCCCTCCCTTGCCCTCCTCTCCTCTCCTATCCTCCTCTCCTCTCTTTCTCTCCTCTTCTTCCTTCTCCTCTTCTTCCTTCTCCTCTTCTCTTCACCACTCATTCAGCATTGTGCATATGTCTTTCATTGCATTACATATCAAAGACATTACAAAAAGGTACATCAAATAAAATAACACACCCTAACACCATTCTTCACCCTAATACAAGTCTGGCCAATCTGGGGAGTTTTGAAGTTAAAATGAACTGGTATTTACCCCTAGGTAAGACATTAAGACAATTTGCATGTTTGGGTTTTTAAGTCTTTGATTCAGAATATATCCAAGTGACTCACTGGGCTATTTTGGTCTTGGGAATTAGGCTGCATTCAGAAAGTCTTGTGCAATTACACATACCAGGGTGGACAGTCTCTCCTAAGAAGCCCCTGGAGCATCTACATGAAACTGGGGGACTAAGCAGATATAACTAGTTGTCCTAGGAAATTTCTGAGGTCCTGATCATTTTTTCACACTTTAAGTTATTCCCAAATTCTCTTCTAGAACAGTCATATGTGCATATACATTCTAAATTCTAGTCCTCTGGATTAAAATAATAATAATAATCCCAATCTAGGACTCCAAGACTCTTGTTCCTCGGTTCATGGTGTAAAATACAAAATAAGAAAACTTAAGAATATATCTAATAGTGGTAAGTTACCTTTCCATCTAGAAAATACAGTAAAAGGAAAAAAATGAAATTGGTCAAACTATCATCCATTTGATATTTTAGTGCATGATTTCTCAGTAGTCACTTTTTGTACATATAGTACAGTTAAATATACTTAAAGAATAGGCAAGAATCTTCTCATAAAAATGAAAAACTTTAGTCCAGGAGGTGGCGCAGTGGCTAAGGAACTAGACTCTCAAGCATGAGGCCCTGAGTTTAAACCCTGGCAGTACATGTACCAGAGTGATGTCTGGTTCTTTCTCTCTCTCTCTTCCTATCTTTCTCATTAATAAACAAATAAAGTCTTTTAAAAAATTAAAAACATACTGTGTGTGTAATTTTAATGTTACTTTCATCCCATAACATTTATTTTATTGTGAACAAATTCAGCAGGCATTGATCACCATTTTTGTGACCTTTTTTTTTTTTTTTTGCAAAACACTTCATTCAGATAAACACTGGTTGAGATGTATATTTATTCATGATTGTTAAGTAACCAACCAACTGCATAGCTAGCATGCCTCAGTAGCATGTGTGAAATATGCCTAGCTCTTTAAAAAGAACAAGTGGAAGAATGATATGTTAAGTCACTCAGCTTAGCAGAACTTGAAATCCATTTAGACTTACAGAAGGCCTCTGAAGTGGATAAAGAAATAAAAATCAGGGTTATGTCAACACATCTTTTCTTGAAAGAACAGTCAGAAAAATAGAGAAAAAGCCCTAGAAGTGAAGATTTTTCTTTTTCTTTTTTTTTTAAATTTGTAATTATCTTTATTTATTGACTAAAAACAGCCAGAAATTGAGAGGGAAGGGGGTGACAGAGAGGAAGAGAGACAGACACCTGCAACACTGCTTCACCACTCGCAAAGCTTTCCCCCTGCAGGTGGGAGTTGGGGGCTTAACTAGGAAGATTTTTCTAAACGTTCTGGATTCTAGAAAAATATAAGTTAAAGATCATGCACAATAATGTATCTAGACATTATCATGCTGTCTGGAGGCTTTATATTGTGCCACGCAATGGTGGTACAAAGACTACTAAGCCAATAACCCTTTCCCCAGAAAAACTTTGCCCACCTCTGAGCAACAGTGTTGTAGGTTACACTTCAAACAACAGTTAAAGCTTAAAACTTCCATAAAGAATGTGAATTTTTGTTGTTGTTGTTGTTTTGGTCTTAGTTTGGTTTCTTTTTTTTTTTGTTGGAGTTTTTTTTTGCAATGATTAACAGCTGATAGTTAATCCATTTGTTGATACATGTGTAAAATCTTTTCAGTTTTCTGCAAAACACTCTCACCTCCAGCCTAGGTCAGCCTCCAAAGTTCACTGTTTTATCCTGAGTGCTGAAGAAAGAGTGCTTGATCCATAAATCATTACTGGGTACTTACTTCCTTAGTCATTCAAGTGACAGACTGAAAGTGTATAAAAATGAGGAATAAGGGAGTCGGGTGGTAGTGCAGCAGGTTAAGCGCACAGGGCGCAAAGTGCAAGAACCCACGTAAGGATCCCGGTTCCAGTCCCTGGCTCCCCACTTATTGGGGAGTCGCTTCACAGGCGGTGAAGCAGGTCTGTAGGTGTCTCTCTGTCTCTCTATATTCCCCTTCTCTCTCAATTTCTGTGTCTGTCCAATAACAAAACAAAAAAAAGACTACGGGAGATCGGGAAATTGATGAGGAGGTAGCTTCTGAGGTTCAAAGAAGAAAAAGGAACATCTTCATGTTGATCAATTACAGTAAATAGGGAGAAAAGGAAACTGAATTATATAGAAAAGGTTTTCCAGGGGCCAGGCGGCGGTGCAGCTGGTTAAGCACACCATTATAGTGCGCAAGAACCCAGGTTCAAGCCCCTGGTCCCCACTTGCAGGGGGAAAGCTTCATGAGTGATGAAGCAGGGCTGCAGGTGTCTCTCTGTCTCCCTCTCTATCTCTCACTCCCCTCTCAGTTTCTCTCTGTCTCTATCCAATAATAAATGAGTAAAAATATTTAGAAGAGGTTTTCCTAAGGGGAATGGCAGGGACCTATTGAAACACAGGAGAAGCACATTTAAGGATGTAGAAAGGGTAACCTTTAATTGCAGGACCATCCAGGTAAGGAAATGAATCAAATAAGTGTTAATTTAAATCTAAAGTTTCAAAGATAGGATTGCATGGGGAAATGAGATGACTTAAGAGCTACTGTTATGTAACAATGTAACTAACATTTTTATTTGATAGTCCTTCCAGAATATTCCCAGTTACCTCATCAGAAGGCCACACTTAAAAACACTATTTAACAGGTAAACTGGAAACAATGAAAATAAAACAGAGTAAGCATAATGGTTATTCAAAAGAGTTCCTTTCATGCCTGAGGCTTGGACATTCCAGGTTCAATCAATCCCCAGCACCACCAAAAGCCAGAACTGATCAGTGTTCTGGTCTCTTGTGTATCTTTCTCTCTTACTTAAAACAGTAAATTAATAAAATCCTTCAAAAAAAAAAGGAAAGGAAAAGGGGCTTAGTACATAGCCTTCCGCTAGAAGAACAAGCCAATATGCAGTGAAAGGAAACTCACCACAGTGGCATTTTGAAGCTTCACACATCTCCTGTTTCTCCTACCTCTGTCCTCTTGATTATCTTAAACCTTCCTTTCTGCAGATGGTCCATTTTCTACCATTAGCCCATGAACTCCAGAGGGCTGTGATATCTACAGAGATGGGCAATCAGATATTCTAAAGGATTAGAACAGTTCAGGAGTCTTCTCTAAGTATCAAAAACACAGATTTCCTGGTTTATTCCTATATATACAGTAATTATTTTTTGGTAACTTCTTTATTTAATTCCACATTCTTCATCTTATTTAAACACCTTTATCCCTGCCTGAAGAAATGATCAGCTTATTAATATCCAGCTTCAGCTAAAGCACTGGCCTGCAGAGTAGAATAGGGTCCAGCAAGATAACCAGTTCATGAATCAATACTGATTTTTTTTATTATAATCTATGTAAATATCAGGATTTTCTGCTTTGTTCACAATGGCTTTCTAGCACTGCATGGTACAAAAGATGGCATGTAAATAGTTCATTTGTTAACCTGATGATTTACTACGCTGCATATATTTTTACAGATACAGAATATTCTAACAGAAGTCTCCTTTGCCAGCCCACGAAATAGCCATTTAATCTGATAACATATGAGAATCATAGAGGACCCTGAGCAAATGTCATTGTATTATTTACAGATGGGAGATCTGATGATGTTGCAGATCATACAATTAGCCCCAGGAATGATTCTTTTATTTTGAAATTTCTTCTTTTTTTTAATGTCTCACTTCCCTTTCTTTTTTTTTTTTTTTGCCACCAGGGTCATTGCTGGGGCTCGATGCCTGCACTAACTACAAATCCACTGCTCCTGGAGGCCATTTTCCCCATTCTGTTGTCCTTGTTGTTGTTACTGTTATTGTTGCCATTGCTGTTGTTGTTGCTGGATAGGACAGAAAGAAATAAAGAGAGGAGGGGAAGAAAACGAGGGGGAGAGGAAGATAGACACCTGCAGACCTGCTTCACTGCTTGTGAAGCGACTCCCCTGCAGGTGGGGAGCTGGGGCTTAAACTGGGATCCTTGAGGCATGTACACTCAACCTGCTGTGCTAGTGGCCAACCCCCAAAGTCTCACTTTTTAAAAATTTTTATTTATTTATTACTAGATAGAATCAGAGAGAAAATGAGAGGTGATGGAGAGCTAGTGAGTGAGAGATACACCTGCAGCCCTGCTTCACCACCCATGAAGCTTTCTTCTTGCAGGTGGGGACTAGGTGCTTGAACCTACATCCTTGTCACTGTAATGTGTGTGCTCAACCAGGTGCACCACCACCTGGCCCCGGTAATTCTTAACATCCATTCAGCAAGTGCTAGCGAAAGAACTCATCTGGTTATTGCACCGTCTTTGCCGTGCATGCAAAAAAGGTTTGAGTCTAGCCCCAACTGCACCACAGCAAGTGCGATTAAGTATTTCCCTTTCTGTCTCTCTGTCTTTGTCTCTATCTGAAAAAGTCAGCCTGGGCCAATGGAGTTCCAGTGACGACAACAACAAAGGCTGAGAGCACACAATTTCCACTTTTGTTCCAATGGTGGCTACAAGGTCTTTCCCAGTTTCAAAACACTGCAGGAGATGTAGTGCCAATGGATAGAGAAATTGAATTCCAAAAAAGAAATCAGTGGAGAAATAAAAGTGAGAAATAGAAAAGAGGTCTGAACTCTTGCTGGGAAAGCCGAGATCATAATGAATGTAACAATACATAAGTCCTTTTTCATTTTGGGTTTCTTCTGTTTATAAAATGCCTTTAGCAGGGAAGTGCTGACGTAGGGAGTTGAGAGGAAGAGGTTAAAATGTATTTCCAAGGAGCAAAGAACAAAGTAAGAGGAATGAGGAACACTACAAAGCACCAGTAGGGCAGACAGATCTTCTCAGTGAGTCCCGACTACAATCACTACTTCACTTGTATAATTACCCAAGTCAGCAATAAAGAAGCCAAAATGAGGATGAGTTTGCTTTTTCTGACGTTCAAAAGTCAGATTCAGTTGCTTGTTATTGAGAATGCAAGAAGACAGTAAAAAAAAAAAATTACATGAGTTGGCATGTTACAACTTACAAAGTTATAGAATATAGCAACATCAATTTATTTAAGACTTTGTGTTTGAGAGGGTCAATTCAACTAAACTAATTGGAATCCTAGTATAGAAGGGTGGACCGGGAATATCTGTAAAGATACTGCTCACTCTCAACAGACAAAGACTGAAACTCAAATCCCTTGAACTGTTTTGTTGTTCAGTCTCTGAAAACAGCTGTCTATCACTCATTCAATCAGTCAACAAAGACTATCAAGGAGCTATTCTGTGTCAAGCTTTATGGAGCTCCGTGCAAGTAAATAAAAATGTTCCCTCATGGCTAAGAATGTAATCTAGGGGGTCAGGCAGTAGCGCACCAGGTTAAGCATACATAGTGCAAAGCACAAGGACCTGAGCAAGGATCCTGGTTAGAGACCCCCGGCCCACCTGTGTGGGGGGGGGTCACTTCACAGGCAGTGAAGCAGGTCTGCAGGTGTCTATCTTTCTTTCCCCCTCTCTATCTTCCCCTTCTCTCTCCATTTCTCTCTGTCCTATCCAACAACAACAACAATGATAACAACAATAATGATAACAATAATAATGACAACAACAAGGGCAACAAAGCGGGGAAAAAATGGCCTCCAGGAGCAGTGGATTCGTAGTGCCAGCACGGAACCCCAGCAATAACCCGGGAGGCAAAAAAAAGAAGTGAAGACATAACTATTTAAAAATGGGGGAAATGTACATCTATATGTAGAGAGAGAGAGATACAGATATAGATAGTTATAGAATCAGCCCATAGAAGTGACATTAGGAGAACTACTGCAGTTTACAATGGAGGGGATGAGGACACCAAACTCTCATGGTGAGATCTGTAAGGAGCTTTATTCCTATTATCTTACAATTTTGTAGATCAATAGTAACTCACTAATAATAATAATAATAATAATAATAATAAAATTCCAAGAAATATAAAACAAATACTAGTACATTAAAGCAAAATGTAGGGAAAATGCAATTTGATTTTCTGAACATTATAAAAATGGCATAAGGAGAGCTCTTATTCTTGGTAGATGTTCATATCCTTTAAATCCGTTTTTTAGCCATCAAGACCCAAATCTGTGTCTCAGATCACAGTTGGGGCTACCCAGGTTTCAAACAGTTCTCCCATCACCATCTAAGACTGGAAGAAGTCAACCAACACTGATTATTTGGATTCATCAGTAAGAAAGAGTGGCTTCCCATGAAAGAAAGGTAAGTTGAGAGATAGATAGTTGTTGGTTATCTTTTTTTTTTTTTTGCCTCCAGGGTTATTGCTGGGGCTCAGTGCCTGCACCATGAATCCACTGCATCTGGAGGCCACCCCCCCACTTTTGCTGCCCTTATTGTTGTGGTTATTGTTGTTGTTGCTCGTTGTTGGATAGAACTGAGAGAAATGGAGAGAAGAGGGGAAGACAGAGAGAGGGAGAGAAAAACAGACACCTACAGACCTGCTTCACCGCCTGTGAAGTGACTCCCCGACAGGTGGGAAGCCGGGGGCTAGAACCAGGATCCTTACGCCGGTCCTTGCGCTTTGTGCCACGTGCGCTTTACCCGCTGCGCCACCACCGGATCCCCAGTTGCTGGTTATCTTAAGGATAAAATTCTGCTCGCAGCACTGATATCTCCCCCATTAATAGAAATCATGGATGAAGCTAAAAACTAAAAGTAGTAAGCTACTAAAAAAGATAAGTGAACAAATGCCACCGGGGCTTATTTTATTTTATTGATTTTCTTTTGTTGCCCTTGTTGTTTTACTGTTGTAGTTATTATTGTTGTTGTTGTTGTTGATGATGTCATTGTTGGATAGGACAGAGAGAAATAGAGAGAGGAGGGGAAGACAGAGGGAGAGAGAAAGACAGACACCTGCAGACCTGCTTCACCGCCTGTGAAGCGACTCCCCTGCAGGTGGGGACCTGGGGGCTGGAACCAGAATCCTTACACTGGTCCTTGGGCTTGGCGCCACGTGTGCTTAACCCACTGCACTACCGCCCTGACACTCCCCCCCCCGGGGGGGGGGCTTATTTTAATAAAGCTTTTAAACGATGATACTTAGAAATAAAATCTGAAGTAAATGCTAATCCAGAGGGAATGACAGGCAACAAGTATTCCAAAACTGTCAAGAGCAAATCAGGATGTACAGTCTTCTAACCACTGAGCTATACTGGCTCATCTACCCTCCAAACAGGAAGCAGGTGTCGGCAGGAACTAGCACAAGGAAGCTTCAGATATGTGTGGGAGAGATCACCTGTGGTTCAGGAAATGAAGAACACTTTTTTTTGGTCTTTTATTATGAGAAATTGCAAATACCTATAGAAGACTGTAATATAATGAAACCTTATCTACTCATTCACCTGACTAATCAATTTACAGTTTGTGGTCAGTCTAGTTTTATCTGCAGTCCAAGTTCCTAGATTTCTTTACAGTGAATTCCAGTCACAGTATAACTTTTTCATTTTATTTTTTTTGAGACTGTAAGTTAATAGAAGTGTATATTAACACCATTCCCACCAAAGGTCTGTGTCCCTCTCCCCCCACCCCCATCCCCCAGTGAAGCTGAACATCTGCCTTCACCCTCCACCCAGAGATTTTTACTTTGGTGCCCTGTGACTCCAAATTCAGTCAGATCTTGCTTTGAGTTTCCCTTTCTGTTCTTTTTACTCAATTTCTGCTAATGAGCGGGATCATCCCATACTCGTCTTTGTCTTTCTGACTTGGCTCACTTAACATAATTCCTTCTAGTTCCATCCAAGATGGGTCAGAGAAGGTGTGTCCATTGTTCTTGACAGCTGCATAGTATTCCATTGTGCAAATATACCACAGCCTTCTCAGCCACTCACCTGTCGTTGGGCACCTGGTTTTCTTCCAGGTTTTAGCTATTACGAATTGTGCTGCTAGGAACATAAGTGTACAATATAATTTTGTCATGTCGTTGTATAGTTCAGCACGTGTTTCTGAATAGTAAGGAGTCTTTGGGAAAATTCAGTGTGTCATTTACCATTTTAATTAAGTCTTAAAATAATAAATTTTTACATAGGTGACCCATAGACATATGGGAAAACTGTCAACATCATTTATACTAGAAAAATGTAAATTAAAAACAAAGAATGTATTAATTATCACACACAATTGAACACAACAGATACTTGTGAGGATGAGGAGATAATGGGACTTAGGTCTACTCTTGGTGGGTATGCAGACTGATGAAGTCCACAAGAAAAACAATAATGCACAGCAATTACAAAAATAAAAATAGAAGTGATCCTACAGCCCTGTAATATCATCCCTAGGCATTTGTCAAAGGATATGAAAACATGTATTTGGCAGAATAAAAATATATGTGCCCTCTCATGTTCAGAGCTGCATGGTTTACAATATTCAAAACACAAAATCAACATCAATGCCCATCGACAGATGAATGGATGAATAAAATGATGAGGGGGCCTGGGGGTGGTGGACCAGTAACGTGCACATATTACCACACACAAGGACCCAGGTTTGAGCCTGGGCTCCCCACCTGCAGGGGAGGCGCTGCTTGAGTGGTGAAGCAGGTCTGCAGGTGTCTATCTTTCTCTGCCCCAATCTCCCCTTTTCTATCAGTTTGTCTTTTGTCAAATAAAAATAGAAAGAAAAATAAAATGGAATAAATGGCTTCTGGGAATGGTGGCTTCAACCAAACCCCAGTGATAACCCTGGTGAGCAAGAAGAAAGAAGAAAGGAAAGGAAAGGAGAGGGAAGGAAAGGAAAGGAAAGAAGTTAAGGGAAGGGAAGAAAGGAAGGAATTAAGAGAGGGAAGGAGGGAGGAAGGGAGGGGAAGAAAGAGAAGCAGGATTCAAGAGTCTTAAAAAATGTTAGGCTATATACACAATGGAAGTCTATTCAACCACTAAAAAGCTGAATGGAGCTAGAAGTGATTGTGCTAAGTGAAATAAGTAAACAAGTGAAAGCAAATTATGGAAGGCTCACTCATGTGAAACTTAGATAACTAAAACAAACAAACACACATATGCAGGGCAAAAATATACATGGGGGTTGGAGCAGATAGCATACTGTTCATGTAAAAAGACTCTCATGCTTGATACTCAGAAGTCCCAGGTTCAGTCCCCCATACCACCATAAGCCAGAGCTGAGCAGTGTTCTGGTATAAAAAATAAATAAAATTATATATATATATATATATATATATATATATATATATATATATATGGCATACACATAGGAAAAATAAAAAGACAAGACAGCAACTCAAAGTAGTTAAGAACTTTATACCCAAGGCTATCAGATAAACATGGCATAGAATTTGGACTTGAACCAGAAGTTCGTAAGATAGCTGCTGGAGAATTTTCAGGAAGAAACCACCTTAGTGTAGACCCTCAAGAAAAACAGAGGGTTTGATACAATTCCAGTAGCAGTCACCGGCAGACAATGTTCTCCCATCATTTGGTGAAGAACTGTGAGTACTGGAATCCACAAAAAACAGCCAAGCATCTCTCCAATGCCGGAATGTGCTTGCCACCTCCATCCACTGACCAGAGTCCGTACCCTCTATCCATACCCCATTGCTTGGGCTGAGAATCTCCTGGGCTCTCTCACTGACGTTTCCCTTGCTGTGTTCAAAATCTAGGCCTTTAAAGTGTTCCCAGGGCTATGAGAGAAAGCAAAAGGACCCAAGAAGGAAAATCCAGCATGATGCTTGCATGTCAGGATCCTGAACCTGTGAGATTCATTCCGAATGTGAACTGAAGACCTCACTAATTTCACCTTCTTTTCCAGATTGCTTCTGTTCACATTGCTACACATAAACTGACTAAAACTGGCACAGTGCTTTGTGCAAAAGAAAGCAATTTTACTGCCAACTGTGAATGGAACGCTATGGAACGTTATAAAATACGGCACACAGCTGTTTTTTTTCTTTTCTTTTCCTTCCTCCCTCCCTCCCTTCCTTCCTCCCTTCCTCCCTTCCTTCTTTTTTCCTTCCTTCCTTCCTTTTGGTAATGTGTGACTGACAATTAAAATGGAACCTTGCTGGCCTGGGCTCCTTCCTGATGACTCTTACATATTGGTGAAGCTGGTAACAGTTTCTCTTCCCCTCACTAGCAGAGAGTCAGACTGATAGGACGCAGAGGCCTCAGATGACCTACACTGGACAGGGGGTGCTTCTGGGATGGTAAATCTCTGGGAAGGTTTGGAGATAGCCCGAGAGGAAAACAGAGCCTCACAGCTTTCTCAGCAGCCTACTTGAGTCTCAACCCAGTCCTCCCCAGAACAAAAACGACCCTGTCTGACACCATAAACAGTCAGCAAAACATGTCTCTAGACAAAGACAAGCTATTCAGCTATCCCAGAGTTGTCCCTTCCATTCCATTCCAGAGGCTCACTGACCCAACCACTCAGAGTCTGCTGTAATACATTGGAAGAAATGTGTGCAGAAGAAGGAAGGAAGGAAGACAGGGAGGAAGCCATCGCCTTCCTTCTTGCCCAGTGAAAGGTTGCACTGCAGGTAAGTGTCATTCAGAAGCCATGTCACCATGTCATGGGCCAGCCCATCAGCAGGGACAGCAAGCAGGCGTGTGTAACGAACAGCTCAGAGATAGCATGAGAGTTTTCATCCAACCATTTCCAGAAAAAAAGGGAAGATTTTCTACTAGATTTTTTTTTTGCAGCAAATCTGAAATTACCTACAAACAGGTCGCTCAGTATAAAAAATCTCCCATGACTGGCTATGTTTTTAGCTTGGGAGCAGACAGGTAAACAGAGTCAGCTCCAATTTCTCCCCGGCTTCAAGGCAGACAGCCACATTCATAGCTGTACACCAGCTAACACCAGCTAAGTAAATTAAAACTGTTAGACACAACTTTTTAAGTTGCCAACCTCTAAGGGGTTTGTTTTCAAACACTCAAAATGGTCAGTGAATCTGAAAAAAAAGAGGTTCCTGGTGACTTTTGCAAGAAGAGCTTTGGGGGAGCAGTGGGAAGAGGATCCAGGCTGTAGACACTAAGAGATGAGTGAGTGCAGAGGAAACAGAGGAAACAGAAGCAACACCCAGAACTCATGGAAAGAGTGGGACAACTACTAGCAAAGCCAACAGATATAAACAAAAACATCATCCTGACTTCCCTGGGCAGACGACCTCACCAACATGAACTGAAACCTCACCTCTCCAGAGCCCTATCCCACTACGGAAAGATAGAAACAGGCTGGGGGTATATACCCACCTGCCAATGCCCATGTCCAGCAGAGAAGCAGTTGCACAATCCAGACCTTCCACCTTCTACACCCCAAAAATAATTTTGGCCCATACTCCCAGTTGGGGAGGAATGGTCGGGTAGGGGAAGATGACCAGAGAGCTCTGAACTCCAACTCCATCAGGACCCGGAGAGAGAAGAGGAAAAAGGGAGGGATGTTTGGATGGAGTAACAGGTATAGGAGTGACTGGAAAGGAAGAGAGATGGGACCATAGGGGAAAGGGGGGGGGGATATATGCAAATATAGGCAGATAATTGTTGAAATAATAGTTAATCTATATCTGCAACCTTAAGAGAACTGCTGTAGGGAGTCGGGCGGCAGCGCAGTGGGTTAAGCACAGGTGGTGATAGGCACAAAAACTGGTGTAAGGATCCCAGTTCCAGCCCCCGGCTCCCCACCTGCAGGGGAGTCGCTTCACAGGCGGTGAAGCAGGTCTGCAGGTGTCTGTCTTTCTCTCCCCCTCTCTGTCTTCCCCTCCTCTCTTCATTTCTCTCTGTCCTATTCAACAATGACAACAATAATAATAATAATCACCACAACAATAAAACAACAAGGGCAATAAAGGGGAAAAAATGGCTTCCAGGAGCAGTGGATTCATGGTGCAGGCACCCAGCCCCAGCAATAACCCTGGAGGCAAAAAAAAAAAAAAATTAAAAAAAGAAAAAAAAAGAGAGAGAGAACTGCTGTAAGCTCCCAATGGAGGGACTGGGGGATTCAGAACTCTGGTGGTGGGAATGTGGAGTTGTACACCTTTTACTTTTGTAAATCAATATTAAATCACAAATAATTATATAAATAAACAGACAAACAAATAAAATACTGGGTTGCAGAAGTCTCTCTGAGGTGGACACTCTTGCTGGAGAAAGCTCCAGGGAAAGAAAGTCCTTAAACTGGCTTCAAATGAATAGTTATACAACTTTTTTTTCATTTTTTAATATTTCTTTATTTATTTTCCCTTTTGTTGCCCTTGTTGTTTTCTATTGGTGTTGTAGTTATTATTGTTGTTGTTACTGATGTCGTCGTTGTTGGATAGGACAGAGAGAAATGGAGAGAGGAGGGGAAGACAGAGAGGGGGAGAGAAAGACAGACACCTGCAGACCTGCTTCACCGCCTGTGTAGCAACTCCCCTGCAGGTATACAACTTGTAATTGGAACAACAAAAGGAGGTTGTCCTGAAAGGGAACAGAAAATGTCACGGTATGGCTGGTGAACCGTTTCTGTGTGGGTGGCCTGAAGGTCAGGCAGTTGGTCCAAGTCTAAAGCAGACTTTTAACAGTGTGGCCAGAAAGGAACAGCAGGGGCCACTATAAAGCAGGAACTTAGTAACAAATGTGTCCTTTGAAGATTCTCCACAGCTGAGTAAGGAAGAGGCTGGTAGGAACAGGTGATAAAATATGCAGAAGCAGGCAGCCTACAATTACTTATTATCCAACACAAAGCAGTTAGCTGGTATGAAAAGAAAAGGTCAGCATGAGAGAGATCTCTCAGGGAGAAACAACAGAATTTAGTGAGAAACTCTCAAGGAGAAAGACCATTAAGGAACTGATAGATCTTATTGAGAAGACAATGGCCCCAACAAGCATGTCTCTAGAAACAATGGCAGCAACCACTCACTCTTCAATCACTATCTTTTAAAAAAATATATATATTTATTTATTTATTTCCTTTTTGTTGCCCTTGTTGTTTTTACTGTTGTTGTAGTTATTGTTGTAGTTACTGATGTCATCGTCATTGTTGGATAGGACAGAGAGAAATGGAGAGAAGAGGGGAAGACAGAGAGGGGGAGAGAAAGACAGACACCTGCAGACCTGCTTCACCGCCTATGAAGCGACTCCCCTGCAGGTGGGGAGCCAGGGGTTTGAACAGGGATCCTCACGCCAGTCCTTGTGCTTGGTGCCATGTGCGCTTAACCTGCTGCACTACCACCTGACTCCCCAATTACTATCTTTTTACTAGGAAAGCAACAGAGGTAGCATTTGGCAGACAAAACTATAATGAGTATATATTTTTAATTCTGTCTGTTTTTATTTAAACCAGAACACTGCTCAGTTCTAGTTTGGGGTGTATGTGTGTGTGTGGGGAATGGGTATTGAACCTGGGACTTTGCAGCCTCAGGCATAAAAATCTCTTTACATAACCATTATGCTATCTATCCCTGCTCCTATACTGAATTTAAAGATCTGACATGCGGGGCCGGGTGGTGGTGCACCTGGTTGACCACACATGTTACAATATGGAAGGACCCGGGTTCAAGCCCCCGGTCCCCACCTGTAGGGGGAAGCTTTGTCAGTGGTGAAGCAGGACTGCAGGTGTCTCTCTCCCTCTCAATCACCCCCTTCCTCTAGATTTCTGGCTGTCTCTAGCCAATAAATAAATAAAGAGAATAATTTTTAAAAGATCTGACTTTATTACAATGGCAATGGCTAATTTAAAATAATTTCTAGAACCAATCACTTTAAAACTTTACACCAACTCCCAGTAATCCCTAATCAAAGCTTCTTTCCTGTGAAAGAGGAGAAGAGGTCTCTTAAAAGCCCAGTTATACCTATGGACATCTAATCTTTGACAAAGGGGCCCAGACTATTAAATGGGGAAACCAGTCTCTTCAACAAATGGTGTTGGAAACAATGGGTTGAAACATGCAGAAGAATGAAACTAAACCACTGTACTTCACCAAATACAAAAGTAAATTCCAAGTGGATCAAGGACTTGGATGTTAGGCCACAAACTATCAGATACTTAGAAGAAAATATTGGCAGAACTCTTTTCCGCATAAATTTTTAAGACATCTTCAATGAAGCGAATCCAATTACAAAGAAAACTATAAACCTATAGGACTACATCAAATTAAAAAGCTTCTTCACAGCAAAAGAAACCACTACCCAAACCAAGAGACCCCTCACAGAATGGGAGAAGATCTTTACATGCCATACATCAGATAAGAGTTTAATAACCAACATATATAAAGAGCTTGCCAGACTCAACAACAAGACAACAAATAACCCCATCCAAAAATGGAGGGAGGACATGGACAGAATATTCACCACAGAAGAGATCCAAAAGGCCGAGAAACACATGAAAAAATGCTCAGAGTTTCTGATTGTCAGAGAAATGCAAATAAAGACAACAAGATACCACTTCACTCCCGTGAGAATGTCATACATCAGAAAAGGTAACAGCAGCAAATGCTGGAGAGGGTGTAGGGTCAAAGGAACCCTCCTACACTGCTAGTGGGAATGTCAATTGGTCCAACCTCTGTGGAGAACAGTCTGGAGAACTCTCAGAAGGCTAGAAATGGACCTACCCTATGATCCTGCAATTCCTCTCCTGGGGAGATATCCTAAGAAACCCAACATATCCATCCAAAAAGATCTGTGTACACATATGTTCTTGGCAGCACAATTTGTAATAGCCAAAACCTGGAAGCAACCCAGGTGTCCAACAACAGATGAGTGGCTGACCAAGTTGTGGTATATATACACAGTGGAATACTACTCAGCTGTAAAAAATGGTGACTTCACCGTTTTCAGCTGATCTTGGATGTACCTTGAAAAAATCATGTTGAGTGAAATAAGTCAGAAACAGAAGGATGAATATGGGATGATCTCACTCTCAGGCCGAAGTTGAAAAACAAGATCAGAAAAGAAAACACAAGTAGAACCTGAAATGGAATTGGCGTGTTGCACCAAAGTAAAAGACTCTGGGGTGGGTGGGTGGGGCGAATACAGGTCCAAGAAGGATTCAGAGGACCTAGTGGGGGTTGTATTGTTATATGGGAAACTGGGGAATGTTATGCATGTACAAACTATTGTACTTACTGTTGAATGTAAAACATTAATTCCCCAATAAAAAAATAAATAAATAAAAGAGCCCAGTTACTATTTTTCCCTCAAAGACTAGCAATATAGGCATGACCTAGGTCAGCAATAGCTACATTCTTTTTTAAATTTTTTTTAAATTATCTTTATTTATTTGATAAAGACAGCCAGAAATCAAGAGGAAGTGGGAGATAGGGAGATAGGAAAGAGACAGAGAAATACCTGTAGCCCTGCTTCACCACTTATGAAGCTTCCTCCCTGCAGGTAGGGAGGGACCAGGGGCTTGAACCTGGATCCTTGCACACTGTAACATGTGCGCTCAACCAGGTGTGCCACCACCCAGCCCCTTGCAATAGCTACATTCTAAAATGGTAACTGACTCAGTCCACTTTACTCTATACAGTCTTTTATTTTATTTATTTATTTTTTTAACCAGACCACTGCTCAGCTCTGGCTTATGGTGGTGTGGAGAACTGAACCTGGAACTCTGGAGCCTCAGGCATGAGAGTCTCTTTGCACAACCATTATGTTATTTACCCCTGCCCATTGCTTTTAAAATTGCAACTTTCAAGAGACCCACTCAGTCCCACACAAAACTGTAGGGCTGGCCATTCTATAACAAATATCTCAGTAATAATTTTACTTTCCCATGTTAAGAAGTATAAGGTGAAGAAGAACAAAGGAACTATTATCAATAGGTCATGAGTTTTTAGGAATTTTGTGTTCATGATCTTTTGTATAATGTTACTATAATATGATTCTACTTCACTAATCCAACTTCATCTTTTTTCTTTGTTACACTGTTCCTTAATTGTTCAAAATCTAAACACTTTAGTGTAAAATGTGTAAGTCCAAATGTGCAGAGCCAAAGACTATCATTTTATCATCATTAAAATACTTTGAACACTTTGAACTGTAACCATATACTTCCCCATAGTAGAGAAAAACTGAACCACATGAAAATTACAAAAACAGTAAAGAGAACAAGACAACAATAATAATAAAAGTACTATCGATGAAGGCTCTAGGATGTGCACAGAGCTACACTATTCACTTACCTTGCTTAATAATCATTAAAACAATCTTACAAAGTAGCTATTAAGGTAAATAAGGCTGACCGCTTCCCCAACTTGCTAATAATCGTAATAACAATGGCAATGTGGGTATGAGCCCCAAAAGAAGAAATAATTGAGTAGCTGACACTAAGGATCATCTTAGATCTAGGTTTGCATACACACACACCCCTGGAACTAATCATGAATCTTACTACTTTTTACAGAAAGAATATGGAAAAAAATAACACAAAAATAGGAAGCCAAAAAATCATCACAGTCAGATCTTCTACAGAATAAGTTTGCTAACAGCTAGTTTATGGCAACCATGGTGGCCCATTTGAGGGTTAAGGAGTAACTAGTTTTTGACTCCAGGTTAGAAACCTAAAAGGAAGTCTACGAGGAGCTCCTGGAAAGCTTTTCCTTCCTGGTTAAATTTATTATCACCCAAGGGAGAAATACCCCCCTCCTCTTCTTCCTTTCTTTTAGTATTATCATAAAACATCATGATAATTAGGGCTACCATAATCATTCTGTAACCTGGAAGCAAACTTCAGCAAATCAGGAGGTGAAGGACCAGGCCGTGACTGAATGACTGAATTAACCAATAACGGCAGGTAGCTGACAAAATAACTCACTTGAAGAGTGCACTTCTCTGCGCTATATATGACCCAGGTTTGAGCTTGGTCTCCATTGCTTTGAAGGAAGCTTTGATATTGTAGTAATGCCCTTTCCCCCTCCCTCTCCCTCTCTCTGTCTGTCTAAAATAAACATATAAATAATTCTGGAATAGAGCCACACTAGCTATTTTTACCAAAGGGGTCAACAAATTCCTTTTGTGGGTGGAGGGTAGAGGGCGTAATGGTTATGCAAGTAGAATCTCATGGCTGAGAGGCTCCAAAGTCCCAGTTTCAAGCCCCACCACCACCATAAGCCAGAGCAGAGGAGTGTTCTGGTAAAAAATAAATAAATAAACAAAAGAAAACTGTAAACTTTTGTTCCAATCACTTTCCTGGGTATTTGATTACATACAGCAAACAGTATCCTATTCTTTTTATTAAATATATATATATATATATATATATATATATATATATATATATATATATATATTAGAGACAGAAGCGGAAATAAAAGGGAGGGAGAAAGACACCTGAGCTTGAACCTGGGTCTTTGCATGTTGTAACATGTGTGATCAATCAGGCCTGCCATCGTCTGCCCCTATCTCTTTCCATCGCTCCTAACAAATTAAGGAATTCTCAAATTTCTAGAATAAGGATAGTTTAAGAGTTGCAGTAAGAGACCGTTTGCTCCTAGTTGTAACACTCTTCAGAATAAATCCAAGGAATCCTATTTTCAGTTATAACCAAAAACAACTACCGGGAGTCGGGTGATAGCACAGTGGGTTAAGCGCATGTGGCGCAAAGCGCAGGGACCGGCATAAGGATCCCAGTTTGAGCCCCCGGCTCCCCACCTGCAGGGGAGTCGCTTCACAGACGGCGAAGCAGGTCTGCAGGTGTCTGTCTTTCTCTCCCCCTCTCTGTCTTCCCCTCCTCTCTCCATTTCTCTCTGTCCTATCCAACAATGATGACATCAATAGTAACTACAACAATAAAAAACAACAAGGACAACAAAATGGAATAAATAAATAAATAAATAAATAAATAAATAAATAAATAAATAAATATTTTAAAAAAACAGCTACCAAAACAGGCTAAATTTCCATCTTTATTTCAGCATAGAAAGTAAATGTGGGCCTGGGCAGGCAGTGATGCACCTGGTTAAACACACACATTACAATGCACAGGGACCCAGGTTCAAGCCCCCAGCCCCCACCTGCAGAGGTAAAACTTCAGGAGTGGGGAGACAAGTGTTGCAGATGTCTCTTGTTGTTAAAATTTCGGAGGCTCTTGCCGGGCTGGCTTGCTTCATGGGCGGGTAACAGAGACGCGGAGACAACGGCTGGGCAGGGAAGCTGTATTTCTTTATTCAGGAGCCACGATTCATAAACTAAGACAAACTAATCACCAAACAGAACTCTGCTGTCTCTTTGCGGCGGCGCAAGCACTCTCTCTGACTCTGGAACTCAGGAACCCAGGAACTCTGTCTCTCTGGGACTCTCTCTTACTCTGTAACCCTGAAACTCTCGAACTCAGGAACTCAGGAACTCTCGAACTCAGGAACTCCCCAACTCTGGAACTCTGGAACTCTCGTACTGGGGAGCCCTCCAAAAACTCTGGCACTCTCGAACTCAGGAACCGTCTCCCGGGGTTCCTTCGGGCGGGGCCAAGCAGGCCCGCGAAATTAACAGGACTGATCCAATTCTCTTGGGGGGGGGGGCTAGAACAAATCAATGTAAAGCATACGACAGTCTCTCTTCCTCTTTCCCTCTCTATCTCCCTCTCCTTTCTGAATTTATTTCTGTCTCTATCCAATAAACAACATAAAAAAACATATATTTAAAAAGAAAATCAAATGTGAAAACAGTCTTCCCTACCCCTGGCCTCCGTCACCCAGCCCAAGTCCACATCCACCGCAGTGGTTGTTAACCTTGACTGCACATTGGGATCCTCAGGGAGCTTTAAAGTTAATGATGCCTGCACCTGTCCCTGGAGTTCTTGATTAATCGTTCCAGATGCAGCCGGTGCACTGGGATGGCTAAAAATTCCCCCAGGTGATTCGAATAAATAGTCAAGGTTGAAAACCACTGACCCAAAGTCAATGGTGAAGAGAAGAAAATGAAAATAAAATCTGCACCCAAAAGGATAAGTGTGTAACTACACTTACAAAGGGATAAAAGAGAGACCTAGAAAAGGCTCCTCCTACTACCTAGAGCTCCCCCCACCCCAAATAACAGGACATCAATGATCATCAATCATCAAGGTATACACACGTGTGTGTACTCACTAGAAATAAACAAAAAGGGGGCCAGACAGTGACGCACTGGGTTAAGCATACACAGTACAAAGCATAAGGATCCGCTTAAAAATCCTGGTTCAAGGCCCTGGTTCCCCACCTGCGGGGGGTGGGGGGGGTGGGGGTCGCTTCACAGGTGGTGAAACAGGTCTGCAGGTGTCTGTCTTTCTCTCCTCCTCTCTGTCTTCGCCTCCTCTCTCCATTTCTCTCTGTCCTATCCAAAAAAAAAAAAAAAAATAGAAAAAATGGCCATAGGAGCAGTGGGTTGGTAGTGTAGGCACCAAGCCCAACGATAACCCTGGAGGTAAATAAATAAATAAAAGAGAGATGACAAAAATAAAGAGATCAACTTCATGCAAATAAAAGAAATGTTTTCAAGCTGAATCTTGAAAATGGGCATGATGTTTTACACCAAAGCAAGGGACAAGGAAGGTGGGGAAAAGAAGGAGAATGGGGGAATCGAGGCACATGATTGTAGAGAAAGACTTGAGCGGGGGGGAGAGTATTTTCCAAACCCATTTCACAGACAGATGAGACACTGTGCCCCTATGTCAATAATGGCACTGTAAGCCATAATCTTCCCAAATAAAAGGACCTGGAACAGAAAGGGGAAAATGAGTGTTTCATCCACCCCATAGTCGTGACTCTTACAGAAATGGACCTATGGGTCAACTCTGAGCCTCCCAACTGCTTTCTGAATTTTAATGGAAGATGGCATATAACCATTAGGATATCATCTATCTGCTTTTACACAACAATCACAGAGGGACAAAAGGGATGACGTAGTAGAGATGAAACTTAAAAGTCCTTATAATACCTTGGTCAAGTCTTGTGATAGCAGGCATGAACTCAGGTCCCTTTTAGATCTTTCCCACTTGTTCTTGTTCTAGGAGTCTGCCCTTCTACTCTGGTCACACAGCTCTGCGTTGGTAATTGCATCAAAGGCTGCCTCTCTCCTCTTGTTTATTCTTCTTGGCTCCTTGGTTCTGACCATGATGGTTCATGACCATCTCAAAGCATCTGATGACCACTACTCTGCAGTAATCACACACACACACACACACACACACACACACACACACACACACACACACACTCCAGCCAGGTGTCCCAGGAGGTGGTGTAGTGGATAAAGTAATGGACTCTCAGGCATGAGGTAAAAAAGAAAGAAAGAAAGAAAGAAAGAAAGAAAGAAAGAAAGAAAGAAAGAAAGAAAGAAAGAAGAGAGAAGAAGAAACAGCCAGCACAAAACTTTCTATCTATAATTAAATATGTGCACATCAACAAGCAGACTAAGATCTTTTGACCAGAAAATTCAAACCTCCCTGGTCAATTTCTGGTTTTGCCTAATTTTATCTGACTTTCTGTACTTGTTTACTTACTTTCTGAGGGCCTGAGCAGTTCATTTTAAAATTATCCTCACAGTTTCTCTATTTCTAGATGAGAGTTTTACGATGGCAACAGAAGCAGAAGCTATTCTGAAACACCCTCTTATTCTCCTTTTTTTTTTAATATTGTTTTGTTAATAGGCGTGTATATTAACACCATTCCTACCACCAAGGGTCTGTGTCCCCACCCCCACTCCCTTATAGTGAAGCTGAAAAATCTACCCTCACCCTTGTTTTCACTTCTGTGTTTCTAAATACAGAATGAAGCCCCAATTTACTTTCATCTTTTTGGGGTAAAGAGGTGGACGGGAAAAAAAGACATAAAAATCCATTGCTACCTTGTTGGTATGCTTCTAGTTCTGCTTCTGGGATCCCTTCTGTTACACTGCTTGACGTTGTGGTCTATTTACATGGTCATTCTGTTGCATTGGTTTGGTCTCACTGCTCTGTCTCTGGGGAGATTTTGGTTTAGTCCTGGCCTTTTCCCGCTTCTTCCTTCTCCCCGCCCCCATCCTACTCCTTGCTTGGTTCCTGACTCTTATGCAGGAGGAGAGAGAGGCAAGACAAAATTGGGTTGTGATTAGATTAGATTAGTTTTTTTGACCCATTTGCTTCTGAATAAAGAAATACTGCTTCTCCGCTCAGCCATGTGTCCCTGGTCGTCTGTCTCCCCCCACGAAGCTAGCCCGGCATACTGGCGCCCTGATCTCTGACCGACACTACCTGGAATTTAAATTTTCATAAAAGAACAGGCTAGGCTTCAGAGTCAATGGGACACATATTTCCTTATAAGCTAAAACTTGTTTATTTAAAACCTTGTCTGTCAGAATTCTCTGGGCTTTAACTATCTAGTAAAGAACTGTGGGCTCAATACCACAGACCCAAAAAGCAGGGAGAGAAGAAAAAAAAAAAAACGCATCACACATTTCCTGCTCCTTGCTCCTACTATCCTACCTTAACCTCAGCCCTCCTGGCATTTGAGACCAAGTAATTATTTGTTGGGAGGATCTAGACTGTGCATTGTAAGCTTTTGGCAGCATCTCTGATCTGCCCACTAGATGCCAGTAGCACCCATACACAGCACCCAATCATCCCAGTTAAGATAGCCAAAAGGATTTGCAAACATTGCCATTATATCTGAGAAACAGTCCTCACCCTCAGCTGAGATCTCAGCATTAGGGAAATCAGCGTATAGACTCTCCAGCTCCATGTCTGCTACTCTACTCTAGTTTAGGACTCCATTACTTTCAGCTGGATTCCTTTGCTACCATGTCCTCCCAGCTACCTGCCTCCCAAGGAGGCATAAGTCCTCCAAACTGCTGCTGGAGGGAAGTACCAACAGATGCTGGGGTGCCCATCCAGAATTCCCTTCAGGACACCCTTCCCTCTTTGCTATGTTGGGACCACCCCCAGCTGATGACTTCTGCATGGCTATGCACCCCTCCATGGGGGTAACCTCTCTCCAGTAACTGCCCCATGTGCCTCCGAGCAGAGTCTCTCACTCCGACCATTCCAACTCCAAAGCATCTCTGCTGGACTGGCCTCCCAGCTGCTTTCTCTCGCCACTCTCCCTTCAGCCTCGTTTATTTGACTCCTCCTCAAATGCTCGCCCTAAGAACACACCCCTGTAAATAAATCTCTTGACTGCAAGTTTCCCCCATGAGTCTGTTTTTCTACGGGTCAGGACCAAAGACAGACGCCATGAGTTAGCTGTCTAAATTACAAACCTGATCATGTCATTCCTCTGCCAGGCACCCTGCTGCAGTGCCACATCACCTGGGCCATAAAGAATAATTACCAGAGTGGCACGCAGGGGTGTACAACATCGAAATGCCAGCGCAGTGCCTCATGGTGGGGGTGGGGAGGCAATATATATCAGTAGTATTTGCTCCCTGCTCGTGTTTAAATATTTCTACCACGCACAGCCAATTGCAAGCTTCCAACAGTTTAACAACTAGCCTGCAAAAATCACCGACTATTTAACAAATTACTCTCATGAGCCAGGTCCAAGCCAGCTCCAGCATGCCACTGATAACCCCTGACTATTCACTATTGTGCAGTCTCATTGTTCTCTCTCACTCAAACTTCATTGCAGCCATGAAAATTCTTGCAATTCTCAGACCACCAGCATGCCTGGAGTTTCTGTGCCCTTACACATGCTATTTTTGCTGTCTATAGTATGCTTCCTGTCCCTTTCTGACTCATGTAAGCCTACTCAACATTCTGGATTTGGCTCCATTAAAATCTTGTCCATAAACATTTTCAAGAGTCACACCAACTCATCATTTCACCCAGAGGTTTAATAGAACCGTCAAGCTTTTGTATCTCCAGCTACAAATGCTTGTATCATATCATATCATTCCTGTCATATCATTTCTATTTTGTTTTGCATGTGTGAGTACACACCTGTAGGCATGTGTGTATGTGTGTTTAAAAATATATACTGTCTAGATTATAACAACTCTAAGGGCAGGGTCTTATCATAGTTTGCTGGTGCAGAAGATGCTCAAAGTGTGTTTCTTGAATAAACTAAAAAACAAGCCTCTCTTTTTCCTCAACTCTACCATGAAATATAGACTTTTTTAAAACATCTTTAAAATTTTATTTATTTATTTGGGTAGAGACAGAGATAAATCAAGAGGGGTGTGGGGAGATAGACAGAGAGAGAGAGAGAGAGACCTACAGCCTTGCTTCACCACTTGTGAAGCTCTCCCCCTGCAGGTGGGGGCCAGGGGGGCTTAAACCTGGGTCCTTGTGCATTGTAGCATGTGCACTCAAGCAGGTGAGCCACCACCTGGCCCCATAAAACAGATCTTTTAAAAAGAAAGTCTCAGATTGGCAAAACAGCTACTTGGATAATGTACTGCTTTACCGTGTTGGGACCCAAGTTCAAGCCCCTATCCCTGCCACACTGAAGGAAGATTTGGTGCTATGGTCTGAGTCTCTCTCTCTCTCTCTCTCTCTCTCTCTTCCCTCACTCTCTATCTCTTCCCTCCCTCTCTATCTCTATTTAAAAATATATAAATAAATAAGTTCAAGGAAAAAAACCCAACTCTGTTATTCCAAAATTGAGCACTGGGTTTACACTGTTCCTCTCTGCCCCAGGATGCTGCATGGAGCAAGGCACAAAGGCGGGTCAGAGAACCACCTCTGAGACTTTATTCCAAACATCAGAGACTAGGAACAAGGCAGAAAAACACTAGGAACAAGGACAAGTATTACATGCCCCAAAGGCGGTCAGATGGTCCAACTGGATACCTCCTGACCAGGCAACATGGGGAACAAAAATAAAACCTTTCCAGAGGCTGCAGATTTAAGTCAAGCTACTTGTGCTTAATAATTACTGGCTGAAAAATCCTCTATCATTAAAATAAGGTTAGAAATGACAAAACAACCATTCCAGAAGGATGAGAAATAACAGCCTTCCCTTTAAATAAAAATCAAAAGAAAGCATTCCCCCTCAAAAAAAATATATATATATACAAATATATATATATATTCCACACAACAAAAAGTAACAATAGTAGACTCTTATATAGCAGTATAAATATACAAGTAATAGAATATATACAACCTTTACCTTAAAAACTTTGCATATATTAACTATTATACCTGTCCAGTTTATATATAATGCATGATAGATACATTATTATATAAGTTAGTGCAGGAAGTCTATCGGAAAATAATATAATATACATTTTGTAAATGCCATCTTATGTATTTATCAAATATAACCAGTTATATTATTGTATAATATGGATAATATATATCAAACATCATGTTATATATAACAATAGAGAATATAAAATCATATATAATTTCTATCATATATAAACATAGCATATATATATATATCACATACTACCTAACACATCCACACACCAGTCCTGTATCCTGAGTGCTAGTACCATCTCCATCTCCCAGGCCGAGAGACAAAAGATACCAAGTTATTTGTCTAAGGTTGCCATTAGCTAAGAGAAAAAGCCAGGATTTGAACTCAGGTAGGGTAACTTCAAAATCCCTAATAAGGGAACAAAGCAAAATGGGCTCTGTTACAACTTTTTGCCGTTGTCATAAAGAATGGCAATGTGTCTTTCAAAGTCTACAACGTGGGCCTTCCCACCTTCACTCTAGGCCTTGGCAGGTAAGGCCTAGCTGATCACCTGTGACCAGCCAAGTTAGTCAGCCCGATAAGCCCACCTGCAACTCAGTTGTCAGGAACTTTCATTTAGCCACTTCACCACATGGAAACATAGGAACTGCAGGGACAGAAGGAAAGAGAGGTGAACATGGAAAGCACTGACCCAGCCAGCAATGACAACAAAGGCTCTGAACAATGCTGCCCAGAGCCAAAAATGAGAGACACCACACCCTGCCGACAGTCCAGTCAAGGCTATGAAGAAGGAGCCTCCTGCTACCTGGGGAGGGTTGCAGAAGTAAGCCACAGTTTGGCAAAAAAAAAGCAGAGATGTGACTGAAGAGAAAGAGCAAGTCTCCCTGGCTTGGAATCCCAGCTTGGGAACTGAGTCTCTTGCTCCTTGTCCAGTCCTGCTATGTTTGCATGAACTGGGCTCCACTCTGGTTACCTAGAACTCTCCCTTCTGCTTGGCCCTGTAACATCAGAGAGCCCGATGTGAAAGCACGGCTCTAATTCTTTCTTCACCTCCTACCTCTTCCAGTCTATTGACTAAGCTGCCTGCAATGCAGACATCAAACTTGATGTCCCAAACATGCCTTCCATATGTGACTCCGTCATATGTAGCAAACAAAGAGGATAAGATAAAAAGTATGTAAATTACCCACATCTCTAAGAAAATACTATGAAGAGGGGGTCCGGAGGTAGCACAGCGGGTTAAGCGCACGTGGCTCAAAGCACAAGGACAGGGGTAAGGATCCCAGTTCGAGCCCCCGGCTCCCCACCTGCAGGGGAGTCGCTTCACAGGCGGTGAAGCAGGTCTGCAGGTGTCTGTCTTTCTCTCCCCCTCTGTCTTCCCCTCCTCTCTCCATTTCTCTCTGTCCTATCCAACAACGAACAGCATCAACAACAACAATAACCACAACAAGGTTACAACAAGGGCAACAAAAGGGGAAAAAAGTGGCCTCCAAAAGCAGTGGATTCATGGTACAGGTACTGAGCCCCAGTAATAACCCTGGAGGCAAAAATAAATAAGTACTATGAAGACTAAAGTGTTTGGCCAGAGACAACTACAATGGAGACTGAGATCAAGACAGCGGCTATAGGCAGTGTGACCACAGCAAGATGGTAGCACAGTCCTGGAGAAGCCCTGAGACCCCTACAGTGAGTAGAAACAGAGAGGCCCTGCACGTTCACCACCTCTGTTGGGCTTTCTGTGTACCCACACCAGGAAGAACTGTCTCTGAAATTAAATGTTGGGCTACATTTAAGTGACAAGAAGAAAAGACAGTGCCTTTTCAATATTTTTAAAATATTTATTTATTTTTCCCTTTTGTTGCCCTTGTTTTATTGATGTAGTTATTATTGTTGTTGTTCTTGACGTCATGGTTGTTGGATAGGACAGAGAGAAATGGAGAGAGGAAGGAAAGACAGAGAGGGGGAGAGAAAGATAGACCCCTGCAGACCTGCTTCACCGCTTGTGAAGCGACTCCCCTGCGGTTGGTGAGCCGGGGCTCGAACCCCGGGACCCTTACTTCAGTCCTTGTTCTTTGCACCATGTACGCTTAACCAGCTGCCCTACTGCCTGACTCCCAAGACAGTGCTTTTTAATGTCTCGTGAGATGGTGTTAATTTAGGAACCAAAGCTAAAAGTATTAGACATTTATTATTTAAAAAAAAAAAAAACCCTTTAAAGTCAGCAAGATATCTCACTTGGATAGTATGTCTGCTTTGTCACAGACAAGACCCAGCTTGGGGCTCAGTTCCCACAGTACTGAACTAAGCATTAATGCTGTAGTGTTTTTCTGTCTCTCCATCTCTCCATCTCTGTCTGGCCCTTTGGAATATAACTAAAATAGGCCTACTAGCTATCTACAAAACGGAGACGCCCCCCCCCCCAACTCTTGATCTGCACTATCCCAGCCTTTAGGTTCATGATTAGTCAACAATTGGTTTGGCTATATATATTAACTCTTTTGTCAGCCACCAGGTTCCAGATGCTAACATGATGCCAACCTGACTTCCCTGGGCAGAAGACCCCATCAATGTGTCCTAGAGCCCTGATTCCCCAGAGCCCTGCCCCATTAGGGAAAAAGACAGGCTGGGAGTATGGATCCACCTGCCAATGCCCATGTCCAGTGGGGACACAATGACAGAAGCCAGACCTTCCACCTTCTGCATCCCACAATGACCCTGGGTCCATGCTCCCAGAGGGATAAAGAATAGGAAAACTATCAGGGGAGGGGATGGGATGCAGAGTTCTGGTGGTGGGAATTGTGTGGAGTTGTATCCCTCTTATCCTATGGCTTTTGTCAGTGTTTCCTTTTTATAAATAAAATTTAAAAAAAAAACCACCTCTTACTATATTTTCTAATAGAGTTAGATAATCCATTGTGGGGTAATGTATCCTGGGGATATAACTAGAAACAGTGAGGTAAACTGGAGACAAGCTGTAACAATTTTTAGGTGACTTTGTCATGATTTACTGACAAAATAGACATTTATTAATATCTCTATTTTTGTCCCAGCTGACTGACTGATTTTTTTTTTTTCTCCCTCACTACTGGGTCTTCTTTCTACTGTGTTTCAAATGCAGTCCCTCAAGTCAGTTTCAGGTTGAAAGGGCCTGCCTAGCAGTGGACCTCAACATCTGGAAGGGTTCATTTCTCTGGACTCAACCCCAAATCTCCTTAGCAAGTCTCCCTGGCTTGGAATCCCAGCTATGAATCCGAGCCCCTTGCTTCCTGTTCAGTCTCACATGAAAATACGGCTCTAATTCTTCCTTCACTTCCTACATCTTCCAGTCTCTGTTGACTAAACAGTCTCTGTTGTAAATGTTAAACTGCACATCCCAAACCCGCCTTTCTATACGACTCCTATGTATGTAGAAAACATGGCAACATGAAGCGACATAAGTCACTCACACCACCAAACTGACAATGAGTAACAAATTCAGTGATGACTTCACAGAATTGCATAATTCAATCTTAAAAAAAAAAAATCATTAAGTCTAGCAACTGTTTTTAAATGCCCATTCCCTTACAAGTTCCAAATACTATCACCATCAAAAGGTGGAGTAGGTCCTGACATGTGTATTTCAGTGTTTGTGTGGAGTTTTAAAATGATGCCCAGGGCCATTGGATAAGAAGTGGCAATTAAACATGACTCTGGAGTGCCCCTGACCTAACTTTGCAACTCCATCCTCACCCTATTAACTGTCTCAATGACTGCAAAGAAAAGTACTCAATAAGAGAAAACACCTTCCCAGTCGTAGGTTAGTTGAGCAGAAATAATGAGCTGACAAATGAGGGAATTGGCCCATATTAGAAACCTACAAACTTAAAAGAGAAACTGAGGCACAGAATATAAGTGGACTCCGCCATTCTGCTATTATTTAGCCCATGTAACCTGACTCTTGAGCCAAGAATTCAATCTCTTAGCACTTAGTATAGTTTTGGCTTCCTTTGCCTAGCTCAAGATCTTGTTAGCTCACGTAAATCTAAACTGTATCGTTGTACTGTCTTCTCATCCCCTCAAAGAACGTTAGAGTTCTCTCATCTGACGGTAAGTACTCAATTATTGGCTCACTTCTATAAACTTGATATCCTCAGTCAAAATGATAGTTCTGCCCTCGCCAGACCTGACTCCATTAATCAGAGACTAAAGCAATGAAAGCCAATCGAATGCAAAAGGAGGCAGCAGCTGGTAAGACATCATGCTGCATACCCCAAAAAATGTTACATAAGCAAAATATCTTTTCTCAGGGTTTAAAAAAAAAACCTTTTTTCCCCTCAGAGACTCTGCTTCTTAAGATGTGTGTATACCTACTTGATTTCTTATGCAACATAACACACCTCTTTCAATGAATTGACATAAATTTGATCCAAAACAAAGGCTGATATATTTATAATAAAAGTTGAAAGCAGAAATACCACAAAATAAGGAAGAGAAATACAAAGTTTATTATTTTGAGCTATAGTTTTAAAATGCAACATACCACTCATACAAATAAACCCTGATATGAAATAAAGCTACCGTAGATGTCTTATTGAACTTTTTATTTGTTTGGTTGGCTTTTTGCTTTTCTTTATGGTACTTATGCATTTACAGACAATTTACTTATGCATTTACAGACAATTCATTAGTCACCCAAAGAAAAGGAAATTATTCCAGGTAAATACCTTTATGTTACCGAAGGTGCCAGAAGAACACTGAGAGAGAAATGAAAAGACGAGCTCCTAGCCTCCGGTCTACCACCTGGCAGTTACATAACCCTGAACAGACTAACTACTTCATTTAAACAGGCAACTTTCTCCATCTGTGCAACAAGAAAAATACCTATTCTACTTCATTGTTTCTAGTGAGGATGAAACAAACTTTTAAAAAAATCTATTTTATCTATATATATTTTTTAAATCACTCAAAATCATAGCAATGCCATGCACATTGAAAATTTCCCTTTTGTTAAGTGAACTAGAATGAGATGATGGACAAAGCTAACTAAGGCTGAGCCAGCCTTTTTTGAGGTCAGTAAGTAACCTAAGACTTAGGAGTTTTCTCTGCCTTGCTTTAACTTCCCCTAGTAGAGTTTCCTTCCTCTGTCTCAAGGAGATAATGAAATCTTCTCCTGATACAAATATACTTTGGATGTTCCATAAGTTTCCAACTAAAGAAAGTTGGTGGTGTACATGAGACGACCAGTTTGGAGACTGCAGGAGACATTTATCATGCATTTGGCATTTCAGTGCCCTACTTAGAGACCCCTCCATCTACCTTACTACCATAGTCTACCACCTATGAGAGAGAGAAGTTAAGATTGCCGGATGTTCACTTTCCCGGTTTCCTTTGCAGTTGAAATACGGACCCAAGACAACTATTGTAAACTTAGAATCAGTCCCTACAGATTTGGTATTTAATTATGGTAGTAGCAGCTCTATCCATTGATGTGAAGTTTTATTGGCAGTAACTCTGGTTATTAATCATACCCCATGTCCAGTAGCTGTGGTACAGCTGTGTCTCAATACCACTGATGGTAGCAGAGACATCTGTATCACCCTCCTGAGGCTCTGTTCTAGCTCAGTTACCTCTAATGCTAATTCGCTGGCATCTTTTATGAGGTACTCATAATTCTTTCAATGGATTCCCTTCCTATTACGATTAACAAGAATCAACATTTCTGTATGCTCGCTGATTGAGAAATCATCCTCAGTGACTCTCACTGATTCAGAACTCTTTGGTTCAGAAATCATCTTCAAGGGTTAAAATAAACAAGGAAATAAATAAGACAAGCAAAGAACTTGCACTGCCCACAAATTGTCAAGTGACATACCACTAGCCCTCATAAACCTCCTCAACATTTTCTTTCACAATATATACAACAAAGCGCAAGGATGTAGAAGGAAAGGGAGGAGAAATGTCTACAATTAATCAAATGGTAGTTCAGTGGCAAAGAAAGATAAACCTAGAAGGTGAAATACCTAAATTTGTCTGAGAGCTAACTCAAGTTTTAGACCTTTTATATATAATTAGAATGGGATACTAAGAGAACAACATGGAATTTTCAGTAATTAAAAAAAAAAAAACTGAGCTTTGTTTATGCCCTACCTACATCACTTCCTTTTGGAAAATGCACCCAGATATGGTCAAGCTTACCAATAAACATACATACCACAAAAGACATGCAAGCAGTCCTTTAGTTTACCTAGTATCAAGACTCTGACTAAAATTGAAGATCTCAAACTGAATAAGAAAAAAATAATTAAAATGAAACAAAAGTTAAGTTGGAATTAACTGGAAAATATTTTATTTATTTTAATTTTTTTATATTTATTTTCCCTTTTTTGTTGCTCCTGTTGTTTTTCATTGTTGTAGTTATTATCGTTGTTGTTGGATAGGACAGAGAAAAAGGGAGAAAGAAGGGGAAGACAGAGAGGGGGAGAGAAAGACAGACACCTGCAGACCTGCCTCACTGCCTGTGAAACGACTTCCCTGCAGCTGGGGAGCCAGGGGCTCCAACCAGGATCCTTATGCTGGTCCTTGCGCTTTGCGCCACGTGCGCTTAACCCACTGCGCTACCGCCCGACTCCCAACTGGAAAATATTTTAAGGCAGGTATCATAAAAGTGCCACAATAAGCAACTGGATAAATGTGAAAAAGAAAGAGAAAGAATCAGTCTTCTGGTAAGAAACCACATATCTTGACTGTTAGAATAAGAAACTATGAGAACCAAAAGTCAAAAATTTAATGGATGGTTTCAACAGCAGAATGGAAGCAACAAAGGAAAGACCCAATGAACTGAAATACCCAAATACAAAAAAAAGAGAATAGATTAAAAAAAGAAATCCTCAGGAACATGTGGAATTATAGCATAATTAAATACATAAAATACATATTGTCATGATTTATGTATGAGATAGAACATATGTAAAAGATATAATAACCCTGTTATTGTAGTGCCAAAAAAATTACAAGACAAGGAAAATAGTCTAAGAAATAATGGCTAAAATTTCAGATTGGGGGGGAATAATATATGTGTAACATGCATGTTATCTATATGCGCAACATATGTGTTACAAGTGTAATGTGTGTTGCATGTATATGGTTGCCAGAAATATATATATATTCTCAGAAGTGCTGGAAGAAAACAATGAACATGGAATTCTATGTCCAGAGAAATCATCAATTGAACATGAAGGAGGAAATCAAGACATTCTCAGATAAAAGAAGAGTTTGAGAATTCATTTACTGGAAGACCCACCCCCCAAAATAATGTTCTTTGACTCTTTGATAAAAGAAATAGTAAATGGTAAAAATCAGGGGAGTGGTGCCAGCAGTGTGCAGAAAATAAGTGTCCAATAGAAGACACCTGTAGAAGGGAATGGAAGTGATGAAAAGAAGAGAGGAGTGGAGGAGTCTGACAGGGATACCTAGAGGAAGAGTTGGGCCAAGGGAGTCTTGTTTTCAGTGCATACGTCCAAAAAAAAAAAAGAGAGAGAGAAAAGAGTGATTATTAGGAAACGGAAAAGCAAGGCAACAAAAGGCAATACTGAGAGAAACGGTGTGGGCAACGAGATAAGGGAGATCCCTTTTGGTAAGCAGAGGGCAATCTACTATTAGTAAGTAGAAATAATGGTTCTGATACCAGAAAGACAAGGGGCAGAACTCGGAGGCTTTGATGTCATGATGTGTCTGGACAAACAACTGGATGCCTTTAAACTTCATAGTTCTCACATGTTCAAATGGGGAATAAACCCACAATTTTATATATCATCTCTCAACTATCTTCAATAGCCCACTGAGTGCTTGAGTATCGCAGGCATCCAATAAATGAGAAAGCTGTTATTACTCGGAAGAGATGAAGCCCTGGGTCCATAAATACTGAAAGAAACAGAAGGTCAAGGCCGGAGTTTTTTGGTTGTGACTGGCAGAAGATGTCTAGTTTAATAGATTCAATCATTTTTAGCAATGTTGGGAAAGAAGACAGAGAAAATTGTAAACCTCTTAGAAGCTCTAAAGAACTTTCTCTGCAATTCTCTAAACATTAAAGCCTTTTAACCACCAAGTTGCAGATGCTACTGTGACTCCATCCTGACTTCCCTAGGCAGATGATCTCACCAGTGAGTCCCCAAGTCCCTACCCAACTAGGGAAAGAGAGAAATAGGCTGGGGGTACAGATGCCAATGCCCATGTCCAGTAGAGAAGCAATTACAGAAGCCTGACCTTCCACCTTCTGCACCCCATAAAGAATTTGGTACATACTCCCAGAGGGATAAAGAATAAGGAAGCTTCCAATGGAGGGGATGGGATGTGAAACTCTGGTGGTGGGAACTGTATGGAATTGTATGCCTGTGACCTTACAATCTTGTTAATCAGTATTAAATCCCCCCAAAAAAAGGTTTTTTGGTTTTTTTTTTTTTTTACTTTTTTATTATCTTGATTTATTGGCTAGAAACAGCCATAAATCAAGAGGGAAGGGAATGATAGAGAGGGGGAGAGAGACAGAGAGACACCTGCAGTCCTGCTTTAAAAATTGCAAAGCTTTCCCCCTGCAGGTGGGGACCACTAATTTTTTTTTTTTAAGCTGAAATCCAGACAGTCAGTTCATGGGATTGGGTATATGATTTGCCTAGGATCAAGCTCCAGCACAACACTAGAGGTGCTATGACACTGGAGTAAGACAGAGTGCAGTGACAGTGCTATCTCTCCCTCTCCTTCTCCCTCTCCCTCTATCTCTCTCTCTCTGAATTTAAAAAAAAAAATGTAGCCCAGATTGATAAAATCACATATGCCTGAGGCCCTGGCTACACACACACACACACACACACACACACACACACACACACAGACAAAATGAATTAAAAATAAAGCTGGTTAAGCACACATGGCGCAAAGCACAAGGACTGGCCTAAGAATCTCAGTTTGAGCCCCAGGCTCCCCACCTGCAGGAGGCCACTTCACAAGTGGTGAAGCAGGTCTGCAGGTGTCTGTCTTTGTCTCCCCCTCTTGTCTTCCCCTCCTCTCTCCATTTCTCTCTGTCCTATCCAACAACAACAACAACAACAGCTATAACAACAGTAACAACAAGGGCAACAAAAAAAAAACCAGGAGCAGTGGATTTGTAGTGCAAGCACTGAGCCCCAGTGATAACCCTGGAGGCAAAAAAATAATAATAAAATAAAGCTCTTTATGTTACAAGATAATATATAGTCACACAATATTATGATAATATATGATTTATAAACTACACAAAAAAACTTGAATTTCAAAATTGTCAGATGCATAAAATATTCCTCTTTCAACTTTTTAAGCATTTAAAAACGCAGGAACTATTTTAGCTACCCAACTATTCAACCAACCACCCCTACCCACCACAGAGCGGTTATGAACTTGGGCTAAAAACAGTCAGGGATGAGTTTCTCAGTCACTATTTACTAGAAGTAAAACTCTGGCAAAGTTTAGTAGGCCTCCCATATCTCATTTATTAAAACGTGAATAGAAAGTATACCTACTGAGGACAATTATTGTGAGGGTTAACTAAGATAATGCATGTGAAAGGCCTAGTTAGCAGAAGGGCCTGATTGGAAAATCAAACCCAAACATCAAGTGGAAAACATTAAGATCAAGAAAACACTGGAAACTTACCAACTAACCCAGGATCAGAAACTATGTGTAATTGAATCCCACAGTCACTAGTAAGTCTGACTTTAGAAAAAGTTAGACATTCATAAATACGGAATTCACTGACACTAAAAAAATGGGAATGTCTCCCCACCGCTGAGCTTTCACCACTATAAACATAAACATACCACTTTATTTAAAGCGGTTTTGCGCTGAACAATCCAAGTTGATCTAGATGAGCCCTGTTGGAGACACGGGTACGTAATTAATCGATTCTGTTTGTGTGGTTCCCTCGGCAGGAGATTTTAATAGGAAAGATACATGAGGAGACAGACGGTAATTCATACAAGAGAATGCTATTCAGCCATAAGAAAGAATTAAGTTGTGTGAGGGCCGGGCAGTGGCACACCGGGTTAAGCGCACGCACATAGTAGAAAGCACAAGGTTCAGCGCAAGGGTACCAGTTCAAATCCCTGCTCCCCACCTGCAGGGGGCCACTTCACAAGTGGTGAAGCGGGTCTGCAGGTGTCTGTCTTTTTTTTTTTTAATGTGGCTTTTCTGTTTTTTAATATTTATTTATTCCCTTTTGCTACCCTTGATTTTTTTTATTGTTGTAGTTATTATTGTTATTGATGTCATGTCGTCATTGTTGGATAGGACAGAGAGAAATAGAGAGAGGAGGGGAAGACAGAGAGGGGGAGAGAAAGACAGACACCTGCAGACCTGCTTCACCACCTCTGAAGCGACGCCCCTGCAGGTGGGGAGCCGGGGGCTCGAACAGGCATCCCTAGGCAGGCAGGTCCTTGCACTTTGCGCCACGTGTGCTTAACCCGCTGTGCTACCGCCCAACTCCCCGCAGATCTTTCTCTCCATCTCTGTCTTTCCCCCCTCTCTCAATTTCTCTCTTTCCTATCTAACAACAACAACAGCAGCAATAACATCAGTAATAACAGCAACAACAACAATGGGGGGAAAAATTAAAAGATGGTCATGAGGAGTATTGGATTTGTAGTACAGACACTGAGCTCCAGCAATAACCCTGGAGGCAAAAAAAAAAAAAAAAAGAGTTCTGTATTTTAAAAAGATGATATTGTGTCCTTCAAGACAAAATGGATGGAATGAGATGATTATGCTTAGTGGAATAAGTAACACAAGACAACTGCCAGATAACTTGCTTCATATGTGAAATATAGAGAATTAAAATATATTAACTTACAAAAAAAGGGGGAGTCAAGAGTCAATCTGTCTTTAACACTATGGGAGAACTATGATGATTAACATGGGGTGGACACTGGGGCAGAGAACTTTGGTTGAAGGTGTGGTATGGCACTATTTTTGTATCTGATATCTTATAATCTTCTAAGTCTTTATTAGATTAACAGCAAAAAGAGAGAAAAAAGAAAAAGAAAAAAACTAGGGTGGGGTGGTGGCGCACCAAGTTGAGCACACATGTTGAAATGTGCAAGGACCCAGGTTCAATGCCCCAATTTTCACCAGCTGGAGGAAAGCTTTCTTTTTTTTTTTTTTTTTTTTTTTGTCTCCAGGGTTATCACTGGGGCTCGGTGCCTGCAACACAAATTCACTACTCCTGGAGACTATTTTTTTCCTTTTGTTGCCCTTATTGTTGTTTTTTTATCATTGTTCTGGTTGTTATTGTGGTTATTGTTATTGTTATTGATGTCCTTGTATAGGACAGAGAGAATTTGAGAAAGGAGAGGAGACAGAGAGGGGGGAGAGAAAGACAGACACCTACAGACCTGCTTCATTGCCTGTGAAGCGACCTCCCTGCAGGTGGGGAGCCAGGGGCTCAAACCTGGATCCTTATGCTGGTCCTTGCGCTTAGAGACATGTGCACTTAACTGCCTGCGCTACCACCCATCCCCCAGGGGGAAATCTTTTTAAGTGTTGAAGCAATGCTGTAGGTGTCTCTCTGTCTCTCTCCCTCTCTTCCTCTCCATACAAAAAAATTAATGAAAAATAAAAACTTAGAGATAAAATAAATTCCAAGCCCAAGAAAAAAGAAATTTTAAAAGGGCAGCCTGTGGACAAGAGAAATAACATAATGGTTATGGGGAAAAAAAAACAAACAACATTCTCATGCCTGAAGCTCTGAGGTCCCAGATTCAATCCCCACAATACTGTAAGTCAGAGCAAAATAATAATAATAATAACAACATCAACAGCATGGGAAGTGACACAGTGGCAGAACACTGGACTTGCAAGCATGAGGGTCTGAGTTTAATCCCAAGCACTGCAGATGCCAGAGGGCTGCTAATGCTTTCAATCTTAAATGCTTAAATACATAAATCTTTTAAAAATAAATAGAAGGGGCCAGGATATATCTCACCTAGTAGAGTGTGCCTTGCTCTGCAAGAGGTCAAAGGAAAAGAAAGAAAGGAAGGAAGGAAGGAAGGAATAAGAACGAGAGAAAGAAAAAGAAAGAACGAGAAAGAAAGGGAGGAAGAGAAAGAAAGGAGTGAGGTATTGATATCTACCATGTCAATTTCTCTCTGTTCTATCAAAATAAAAATAAAATAAGGTTTAAAAAATAAAAATAAATGCTTTTAAAAATAAATTAAATAAAAAAAATAAAAATGTGTGTGTGTGTGTGTGTGTGTGTGTGTGTAATCCTTACTGTAAAGTCATTATCATAAGCTACCATTAATTATCTTTTTTTTTTTTTCACTCCAGTGTTATCGCTGGGCTTGGTGCCTACACTGCTCCTGGAGGCTATTTTTCCTATTTTATTGCCCTTATTCTTGTTGTTATTGTTACCATTGCTGTTGTTGGATAGGACAGAGAGAAATTGAAAGAGGAAGGGAAGACAGAGAGGGGGAGAAAAAGATAAGACACCTGCAGACCTGCTTCACCGCCTGGGAAGCGACTCCCCTGCAGGTGGGGAGCCGGGGGCTGGAACCCGGATCCTTATGCCAGTCCTTGCGTTTTGCGCCATGTGCTTTTAACCCACTGCGCTACCTCCCAGCCCCCATTAACTATCATTTTTAGCCTATCCAATAACTAATCCAACCCCAACAGCAAGAAAAGTAAACAAATGTTCTTTACATCAAGATCTGAGATGGCAAAAGCACCAGGAAAAGAAATCAAATTTACTGATAGATGAGATATTTTCATGTGCAAACTTGTTATCTCTTCAATGCCAGATCTCTATAGAGAAAGAAGGGTGACAGCTGTCCTTGTCCTATAAAGTGTTGTGTGTAGTCTGTAACCTAACACTGCTAGCAGCACGTCTATCTTTTTTAAGCAATTCCAAATGATTAGGGTGTATTTTAGGAATTCTTTTTTGTTTTAACTTCCAGGAACATCAGGTTTAAACCAACTCATAAAGTTTAGTGTGTCATTTCTCTGAAGACTATATAAACTGTCTTGGTCACATATGACCTTCATTTACAACGCTTATAAAAAGGGCAAAGTTCTCCCTCAATCTCCTTTACTTACCTTGCATCCTCATCTGAGTGAATGGTGAATAAATGCACTTTGGAAAACAAGAACTCGGGGGTCAGGCAGTGGTGCACCGGTTAAACACACACAGCACAAAGCACAAGGGCTGGCACAAGGATCCTGATTCAAGCCCCCGGCTCCCCTATCTGCAGAGGGGTCTCTTCACAAGAAGTAGAGCAGGTCTGCAGGTGTCTATCTTTCTCCCTCTCTATCTCCTCATCCTCTCTCAATTTCTCTGTTTTATCCAACTAAAAAATAAATAAATAACTTCCACTAGCAGTGGATTTGTAGTGCTGGTACTGAGCCCCAGTGGTGACCTTGGAGGCAAAAAAAAAAAAAGAAGGAGGAGGAGGAGGAGGAGGAGGAGGAGGAGGAGGAGGAGGAGGAGGAGGAGGAGACAAGAGCTCAATATATAAAAACTCATGTTACGGGAATCGGGCAGTAGCACAGCGAGTTAAGCGCACGTGTCCCAAGCACAAGGACCCATGTAAGGATCCCAGTTCGAGCCCCCAGTTCCCCACCTGCAGGAGAGTCACTTCACAAGCAGTGAAGCAGGTCTGCAGGTGTCTGTCTTTCTCTCCCCCTGTCTGTCTTCCCCTCCTCTCTCCATTTCTCTCTGTCCTAATAACAACAACAACATCAATAACAACAACAATAACTATAGTAATAAAAAACAAGGGCAACAAAAAGGGAAAATAAATAAATATAAAAAAATTAAAAATATAAACTCAGGTTACTATTATTAACTTCTTCCAAATAATAAAGAAGTATATAACTAGATGGATGGTATTCTTGCGTCTGAGTGGAGCAGAAGAAAACTGTAATATTTGAAATGTTCCATCAGACAGTAGTCACTCATCCGATTTTATGCTTCTGTAGTTACACCGTATGCCCGCATTCCCCACGTTTTAGTCTAAAGGTATCATCCATATCAAACTGGGTGCATCTTTAAGGGAACAGAAGATAGATATCATCCAGGTACAGGAAGAAAAAACAGGCTGTACATGTTTAAGCGAGATCACAAATCTTGTTGAAACATACAGTTAACTCGTTATTTTTTTTCTGATCTGTTGCTAAGTTTCATGCTAAGCACTTAGCAAAGCTGTGTAGACACAATGAAAGTTCTTTTGTTTGTTGTTTGTTTGTTTTTCCACCAGTGTTATTGCTGGGGTTCCTGCACTACAAATCCACTGCTCCCTGGGCCATTTTTTTTCATTGTATTGGACAGAACAGAGATAAATGGAGAGAGGAGGGGGAAATAGAGAGAGGGAGAGACAGAGAGACACCTGCAGACCTGCTTCACCACCTGTGAAGCTTTTCCCCCTGCAGGTGGGGAGCTGGGGGCTTGAACCGGATCATGTGCGTTTATCCTGGTGTGCCATCACCACTTGACCCCTACAATGAAAGCTTTAAACATACAGAAGGAAGTTGAGGGGCTGGGTAGTAGCATATGCAGTTGAGTGCACACATTACCTGATGCATAAAGACCCAGGTTCAAACCCCTCCCCTTCCCCACCTGCAAGAGGAGAAGCTGCACAAGTGGTACAGCAAAGCTGCAGATTTCTCTCGTTCATTCCTCCCCCCCCCCATGTCCCACTTCCTCTCAATTTATATCTCTATCCAAAAAAAAAAAAAGGAAGAAAAAACAATAAAAATAGGCTATCAAGAGCAGTGGATTTGTTGTGCGATCACTGAGCTCCAGCAACGACCCTGGTAGCAGAAAGAAAGAAAGAAAGAAAGAAAGAAAGAAAGAAAGAAAGAAAGAAAGAAAGAAAGAAAGAAAGAGAAAGAAAGGAAGGAAAGAAGATAGGGAAGGAGGGAGGGAAGGAGTAAGGAGAAAGGAAGGAAGGAAGGAAGAAAGAAAGAAAGAAAGAAAGAAAGAAAGAAAGAAAGAAAGAAAGAAAAATAAAGGAAGCTGAAAGTAGCACACAAATATTATTAGCTGCTTATGAAATTTGGGAGAGAACACCTCAGATTTGGTTTTGCCTTGCATCATAACCTAATCATTCCCTCCCCTGCCTTTCAAAGATTATAGAAACCAAAAAGTGTTCTCCTCTTTCAAAGATCAAGACCAACTTCCAAATGAAGGTCCAGGCAATTAGAACAGAGAGAATGAGATTCTGTTCTGCTCAACCTCCTTCCGAATAGCAGGCACTCAAAGATGAGGAGGTACTCACAGGACCTCATGGAGGAAGCAAGGGTACAGATCAGGATAAGCTCCCCCAGGTCTTGGCAGGCAGGAATGTCAAGTTAGTTCACTAAAAAGCAGGGTGGGAGACATGCCCATATAAATAAAAAGCATATAATCAGACCTCAAGGCACACACCCTGCTGAACAGAGGCGAGAGCAAGTTGGTAAAAAGCCAAAAAATTGTCATTACAAGTTGAGTCATCAAAATGGGAGCTCAAGAAAACTACATTCAATACTAATCAACGCAGGCAAACACTCTTCCCTATAAAGGTGGATAGCTTTTTTTTCCCTTCTAACTGATAAAGTAAGTCATAGATTTGGCAAAGGAAAGTTCTCCAGTGCCAATCTGGCACTCTACTTCATACTGAGCACAAAATATTAACAAAGCCTGTTGCTAAGGGACATAAATGCATAGTTGAGTCTAAAACACAAAATTAACCTAACTGTTGGGAGAAAATTTCTCCTCAGTAGGACTTCATACTGTGCATTTGAGTCAGCCAGTGAACACTTCCTGAAGTGCAAGGTCTTTCAAGGTCTTGAACACTCTTCCTGTCTCTTACCTCATCTCTTACAGCTCTTAAAGCTGTCCTCCATGCCACCCATCCCTTGTGTGTCATTTCACTAAGTCTCACGCCCAAAGCTCGGTCTTCTTAGGCTCCCCCCACCTTCAATATGCAACTTCCCATTCACTTTCCAAGGTCCACACAGTTCATTATCCTTCTTGTGAGCTGTCATTAAGTCACACATGTTTCTCCACACGTTCCACCCCCATTAAAACGTGAGCTCCCTGCAAGTAGAGATCGTCTGTCTGCATAGCACTCAGCCATGAACCACACAGAGAAACATCTAATAAATGCTCAGGGATGAGAGAGTGAGTGAGAGCGTGAGTGAGTGAATGAGTGAGTGAGTGAGTGAGTGAGTGAGTGAGTGAGTGAGTAAAGTGATCATATGCATAGGAGGGGCAGACCCATTCAATCATTTGATAACTAACTGAATAAACAGATTCTGATTCTCACCATATCTAGTGCTCTCACTTTTTAAATCTTACATCTCAGAGGTTAATTTTCTGTCCACAGAGGAAGTACTTAGAGGCTCCCCAGCTAGTCTAAGTCTAAGGAAGTACATACAGGTTCCCCAGCTAACTAGGCTCCCCAGCTAGTCTAAGTTTGGTTTGGCATCAAGATGCACTTGGGATGTTAGCAGCAGTCTCTATGAGAGTACCTAGCTCATCACCACTGTGGTCTTGAGGTGACTTAACCTCTTTTGGTCATAACTGTTTCATCTACAAAATGAGGCACTCTCATTAGATAATCTCCAGGGTGCCTGCTCATGAACTTCCCTCAAATTAGTGGCATATTTAACCTTGGAGTGGACAGTGGGCCACATAATTACTGCTACACACACACACACACACACACACACACACACACACACACACACACACCTGAGCATACGAGGAGGAACGTCTGACTCAGGGCTAGTCAATCCAAGAGGTACTTACCACCAGGAAGTTTCTTCTCAGTGTCTGAGAACAAGATCTGAGATTTGAGAATGTAACTATTCAAAGAATGGTGGGCACAGAAACTACAAAATCATACAGATGCAGGGCTAGCAGTTTGTTTAACTCATACACATATTGATAAATTAGCAGTAGCCAGTTATGCAGGGGAAAGCAGAAAAGGTTCACAGAAATACTGAATGGGAGTCTCTGCGTAGGAAGAGTTAAGAACGAAGGAGGGAGTTGGGCGGTAGAGCAGAGGGTTAAGCGCACATGGTGCAAAGCGCAAGGACCAGCGTAAGGATCCCAGTTCAAGCCCCCAGTTCGAGCCCCCCCCCCCCCCCCCCCGGCTCCCCACCTGCAGGGGAGTCGCTTCACAGGCAGTGAAGCAGGTCTGCAGGTGTCTGTCTTTCTCTCCCCTCTCTGTCTTCCTGTCCTCTCTCCATTTCTCTCCGTCCTATCAATAACTACAACAATTAAAAAAAAAAAGGGCAACAAAAAAAAGGGAATAAATAAATAAATATTAAAAAAAAAACTCGGACACTCATGCACAGTGAAGCGTACACTCTACCAGGTGAGCCATCTTTAAGGCCTCGCTTTCCCTATTTTTGTGTGGCAGTTACAGAAAGGAAAACACGAGCTTTTGAATTTAAATGAGCCAGATTCAAACCCTTGCTGTGTAGCCTTTAACCTATGATGATTTAGGCAAGACACTGACCTTCTCTGTAAAATGGGGAGATTTTGCCTCCTTCTCAGGTGGCTGTAAAGGCTAGATCACATAGCTGATCAAAAATCACTAGCTGTCATAGTTCAGGTTCTTCCCTAAATGAGAATGCCAGATCAAAGGGAACAAACCCCTTGCTTTTGCAAAGTCAGCCTCTACATACATCCCCTGGGTATACTTTGAAAACAAGACAGCAAAGATAGTTTCTTGCTAAGCACTGGCACATTTTCTTTCAGCTTCGCCTTGGAACTGGGTGTCTAAAGATCAGGGCTGCTTTTTTCACATTGACCCACTCTAGCCTTCTATAGGCAGAGAGGGAGAGAAAGAGGGAGAGGGAGAAGGAGAGAAAATGGGAGAGGGAGAAGGAGAGGGAGAGGGAGAGGGAGAAGGAGAGAAAGAGGGAGAGGGAGAAGGAGAGAAAGAGGGAGAGGGAGAGGGAGAAGGAGAGAAAGAGGGAGAGGGAGAAGGAGAGAATGAGGGAGAGGGAGTGGATGAGGGAAAGAGAGGGAAAGGGACAAGGAGAGGAAGAAAATGAGGGAGAGGGAGAAGGGAGAGGATGAGGGAGAAGGAGAAGGAGAAGGGAGAGGGAGAGGGAAAAGAAGAGAATGAGGGAAAGGGAGAGGATGAGGGAGGAGAGAATGGGGGAGAGGGAGAGAATGGGGGAGAGGGAGAGAATGGGGGAGAGGGAGAGGATGAGGAAGAGGGAGAAGAGAATGAGGGAGGAAAGAATGAGGGAGAGGATGAGAGAGAGGGAGAGGATGAAGGAGAGGGAGAGGATGAGGGAGAGGGAGATAATGAGGGAGAAAGAGAGGATGAGGGAAAAAGACAGGATGAGGGAGAGAAAGAGGGAGAGGGAGAGGGAGAGGGTGAGGGAGAGGGAGAGGGAGAGGGGGAGGGGAGGGGGAGGGGAGGGGAGGGGGAAGGGGAGGGGGAGGGGGAGGGGAGGGGGAGGGGAGGGGGAGGGGGAGGGGGAGGGGAGGGGAGGGGGAGGGGAGGGGAGAGGGAGAGGGAGAGGGAGAGGGAGAGGGAGAGGGAGAGGGAGAGGGAGAGGGAGAGGGAGAGGGAGAGGGAGAGGGAGAGGGAGAGGGAGAGGGAGAGGGAGAGGGAGAGGGAGAGAAGCCTGTTACACCAAGTAGCCTGATAACCCAGCTGATTCCTCATTTCCTGTTTTCTTCTGACTGTTGGTCCCACTTAAGAGAGTCCTGTGCTGGTACTCAGCATGGAGATAAGTCTGGGCTCGTTTCAAACAAGCTCCAAACTAGTTTCTGTTGTTGCTCTTTTTTATTTTCCCCTGCATATCCTAATCTACACCTTGGCTCCTCTGGCTTGCTCTGGGCAAATCATCATACAATAGCCTGGTGAACAAAAAGTGCTTGGCAAGCCAAAAAACACTCTTTTCTCATATGCAGGGATACTTTGGAATAAAAAGGTATTTCTCTTCAGTTCTGCACACTGTTGTTTGAGCCCTTTATCTTTCTGATTCCCCTCCCTCTCACTCATCCAGCCACCCTACTTTTTGGTCTTGTATGTAGGTCTATCAGAATAAAAAAAAAATTGAAATGTTTAGAAGGTATTCTAACCCTAATATATCAAAGTGTTTCACCTCATCCACGAGCCAATTCCAGAATTAAATCTGCATTATTTTTTTTTTCTACTTTACCTACAACAGTAGAAGCTTAAAGGGCCAGGGAAATGGTGCCATTCGCAAGATAACAATCAGGTTTGAAGACTCGGAGGTCTGAGGTTCAATCCCCAGCACCACTAGAAACCACAGCTGATTCGTGGTCTAGTTAAAGCTATGAATTAATTAACTGGTTAACTAATTAATTAAATGTGTTTTTCTTGAAACCTGGAAGGTGACACAGAGGGCAGAGTACTGCACAAGCACGCAAGTGATTTTCGTTCAAGTCCAGATATCAATGAACCAAAGTTCTCTCTTTTTTTTTATTCTTTTTAAAGAATTTATTTATTTATTCATGAGAAAGATAGGCGGAGAGAGACAAAGAACCAGACATCACTGTGGTACATGTGCTGCTGGGGATAGAACTCAGGACTTCATGGTTGAGAATCCATTGCTTCATCCACTGTGCTACCTCCCAGGCCACTCTTTTTTTTAAAAAAGGAGAGGTATGTGTGACCCAGGTTCAAGCCTGCCCCCCCACCCCCAACACTGGTGTCGTGGTCTCTTTCACTCTCTATTAAAAAAAAAAAAAGGACTCCGGCAGTAGCACAGCGGGTTAAACGCACGTGGCAAAAGTGCAAGGACCAGCTTAAGGTTCCTGGTTCGAGCCACCGGCTCCTTACCTCCAGGGGTACCTTCACAGGTGGTGAAGCAGGTCTGCAGGTGTCTGTCTTTCTCTCCCCCTCTCTGTCTTCCCCTCCTCTCTCCATTTCTCTCGGTCCTATCCAACAACAACATCAATAACAACAGCAATACTAACGACAACAAAAAAAAACAAGGGCAACAAAAGGTAAAATAAATGTAAAAAAGACTTTAAAAAAACTACTAATAATAACAACTGTGCAGGTATTGGGCTCTAGCAATAACTCTAGTGACAATAAATAAATAAAGGGAAAAAGGGGCAAGTCATCTGAATAAAATGATAAAGCTGACAGGTCCTATCTATCTGGCTAGGCCAACGTTCTCACTAGTTGCACTGCAAGATAGAACAAAAGCTGACCTGTGACTTCCCGACTCTGACTGGGAGTGACTCAGCCCACCCTCCACTTTACTGGCCTTGAGTTGAATGAAGTCACTCAAGGAGAGCCTAGAAAGAAGATGACTAAGTGCTAGTTACATGGAGAAACAGAATGTGATGACTACAGAGCTGTAGGTCATTGTGTTTTTGAAACCAAGATAATGAAAGAAATTAATGTGCCCTACCGATGGTCTTAAAAATAGCTACCTTTCAAATAGTTTTTTTTTCCTGAAATCAAAAACACACGCATAGAAATTAAGAACCTCCTTGCCAGTGTCCTATATCATATTTGAGACAGTAAGTCTGAAACAAAGAACCTTCTGGAGTTCTACTCTTAAAGGTAAGTAAAACAAGAGCTCAGAGGTACACTAAATAGGTTTCTTCTTCAACTAACTTCAGAGGATTTTAGGAAAGGAAAAGGCACCGAGACATGGAAACAGCAAGCTGGCAGCTTAAAAAAAAAAAAAGAAAATTACAGCTGTAGCCACACTCTGGAAAATACTCTCTGACCTAGCTAGATGTTGATTATTGAACCAACAGCTTGCTTCTATAATTATGGTGTGACTATAAACCTGGTTGATATCATATACTTGTTTAACTATTAACTTCCAGCTTTCCTGGAGTTTGCACAATCCAACAAAACACCTAAAGATAGGAGATATGATGTATTCCATTTATTAAGCTATTGCAATGATAAGCAATAACTACAGTCTAGAACTCGGTAAGAAAAATGAAGTTCTTAGAAAACCCAGGGAAGGTATTTTAAGGTCCAGATAGTCGGCTAAGGCATCTCCTCTTAGTCATTGTTGTAGAGATTTGTTCTACTTTACTAGCATTTACTGCCCCTGGATACTCGAAGTCAAGGCTCCTTCTCCCTTGAATATTGGACACTGTTTCCTCCTCAACTCTGATAATTACATTGCACAAACATTGTAAAGAAAAAGTTTCCTGGCTTCCTTTTCACCCGTATACCTCTCATCACAGTACTTCTTCTAAACATACCCAGGACTCTGGTTTGGATTTTACATATTTCTGTGTTTTCCAGTTAGATCACAAGCCCCTTAAAAAGGGTAGAGGAAAAGAAGAAAGTAAAGTCATGCTTATGGAGAGCTTACGGTTACACACTGTCTCAAATCCAGTAGCACATCCAATAAGCAACTTGCAAAGATTTCTTTTTATGAGTGAGAGAGACCAGAGTACTACTCAGTTCTGATAAATGGCAATGTGAAGGTTTGAGCCTAAAGCCTCAAGGGCCTCAGGCAGACAAGTTCTGTGCTCCAATACAGAGCTATCTCTTGAGCCCTAATAAATATTTATTGAATAAATGGATGCCATGCAATAGTCAGTGCTGATGGGATATGAGTAACTTTGCTTCCTCTTCACAACAACCCAGTGAATGGATGTCAGTCTCTCCATTTAAAAGGCAAAGAAACTCAAGCTAGAGATTAAACACATTTTACAATGCTCAGCGATGAGATAACAGAATGCCTTTCTGTGTACTTTCACCCAGTAATTTGTCAAATTGATCTTAATCAACCCCTTATTCAGGTTCTCTCTTTAGATTATACTCAAGAGTCTCTAGGATTCTTTTTTTTTTTTAATTTTTTTAAATAGCAGAGGTGTTGGAGACTCAGAGAGGAGGAAATAAAAGTGGGGAAACTATGCTTATAAAGTGTTCAGGCCCAGCAAGATAACTCACTGGGAAAGGTGCCCAATTTGGTTACCTATAGGGCCTTGATTTGAGGCCAGTCCCCCTGCATGAGGCAGGGCAGGGCAGGGAAATGTTTTTGGGGGGATTAGGTTTCTTTTCCTCTCTGTCTTTGTATCTATTTCTTTCTATCTGAAAAAGTCATCCCAGAACAGTACAGTCCCACTGACAACAAAAACTATAGATTTCAAATGTCACAAATAGACTAGCTGTGAATATTTACTAGGAAATAATGTACATATTGACAGTGTGTCTGCCCTGTCTTACATATAACCCAGATTCAAGCCTGGTTCCCACCACACTGAAGGAAGCTTTAGTGCTGAGGTTTCTCTGTATTTCTCTTTAAAAAAAAAAAAAAAAAACTCTATTATTTATTTACTATTGGATAAAGACAGAAATTGAGAGGGAAGGGAGAGACAGAAAGAGACAGAGTGACACCTGCATCCCTGCTTCACCACTCATGAAGCTTTCCCCCCGCACGGGGCTTGAGCCCAGATCCTTGTGCACTGTGTGTGTACACTGTAACGTGTGCCACCGCCTGGCCTCTCTCTGTCTCTGTCTCTCTAGCCAAAGAAGTCAACTCTGAGCTATGAAATCCTAGCAGTAAGAGAGATAATACTTTCCAAATTCTCCTTTTTCTTTTTAATAAAGACAAAAAGAAATTGAAAGAGAAGATGGACATAGAGAGGGAGAAAGATAGCTGCAGCACCAATCACCACTTGTCAAGCTTCCCCTTTCAGGTGGTGGCCAGGGACTTGAGCCTGGGTCCATGTGCATAATTACCTGTGTGCTCTACTGAGTGTGCCACTATCCATCCCTAATAATGCCCAGATGCTTTTGAAAAAATTGGTGATTTAATATCAATTTACAAAATTACATGTCAAAAGGGGTATAATTCCATACCATTCCTGTCACCAGAGTTCTGAATCCCCAATACCTCCATGGGTTAACTATCATCTCTACAACAATCTGTCTACATCTGTATACAATTACCCCTTTTTCTTCCAGGTCCCATCCTCTCCTGCCCTCCAAGCCACACATAACATGAATACTACATCCAAATGTCCCTCCCTTTTCATCCTCTCTCCAGATCCTGATGGAGCTAGAGTTGAAAGCCCTCTTATCCTCTCCTCCTATCACTTCTCCCCCACTGAGAACATGGATCAAAATTATTTTGGGGATGCAGAAGATAGGAGTTCTGGCTTCTGTAATTGCTTCTCTGCTGGACATGGACATAAGCAGATTGATCCATACCCCACAGCCTAGTGGGGTAGGGCTCTGGAGAGGCGAGGTTCTAGGACACATTGGTGAGGTCGTTTGCCCACAGAAGTCAGGATGGAATCATAGTGTTTGCAACTTGGTGATGCCCATATTATGTTTTTCTTTTTTGCCTCTAGGCTTTTTGCCAGGGCTCGTGCCTGCACCACTCCTCCTGGAGACCAATTTTTCCCCTTTTGTTGCCTTTGTTAACATTGTTGTGGTTACTATTATTATTGTTGTTGTTGCTGTTGTTGGATAGGACAGAGAGAAATGGAGAGAGGAGGGGAGACAGAGAGGGGGAGGGAAAGACACACATCTGCAGACCTGCTTCACCGCCTGTGAAGCAACTTCCCTGCAGGTGGGGAGCCAGGGGCTCGAACCGGGATCCTTATGCAAGTCCTTGCACTTCTCGCCACGTGCACTTAACCCGCTACGCTACCACCCTACTCCCTATGCCCAGACTTTTGACCATTTTGTTTCCACTGGTTCTTCAGATTATATTGTTACCTTTATCTCTAACTCAACCCTCTCATGTAGGAAGGAAGGATGGAGAATAGAGGAAGGGAATAAATGCCTTCTCACCCAATATCCAGACCACCTGGCCTCATGGCTTCAGCAATGGGGAATATCTGAAGCAGAGGTATGACTATTCTGTTTTGGTTCAGGAGAAAGTTAAGAAAAAGCTCAGTGCTTTAAAGGGAAATATGCTCTCAAACCCTCCTACTTTTTTAACCACAAAAAAAAGGTACTCTAGTTTCTACCACATAACCCCATACACAAAGAAAACAGTGAAGACATGGGTTCATTCACAAGTTCAAGGAAACTGCACTTGTTACATTACATAGAAGTAACCAGGAAAAAGCACTCAGCCAAAATGGAATTTCAATATTACTTTATTTAGGTATGCTGCTAAAACTTGCTATATTCATATTACTCATTTAAAAATAATTTTCATTAGATGTGTAGGGGAATTCAAAAACTGTGTCTCCTTATTTGCCATCTATAAGGTAGCTAATGTAATCAAGTTACTACTGTTGTTTTATATAAACTTCCTGTCTGTACAGACCAGTATCTACCAGTAGGCCAAATATAACCAGCTTCATTCAAGCAATGGGTAGCTTGTATTTTAAATTCAACCTTAACAGTCAGAATAAGTCAGAGTTTGTATTCTATGCTCAACAGATATGTAAAGAAAGGAATCTACATGGACAGGCACATGTTAATGTCTCCTAACTGGCATTCCTATATGCCCCAATTCCCACATAGTTCATCAATCTTTGTAGTTCTAGTCAAGACATTTGGGATACAGGTTTTATAACCCTAGTTTGGAACGACAACTCTTAAGTTCAAGTCTTGACAAAAGTCTCTGATCTGTTACTATCAAGTCAGACATCTAAGGAAAGTTCCTTAATGTCTCTGGCCTTATTTGGTTTAAGTACCAAATGGAATAGCATCCCACCAAGCCTAATGAGAGAAGAGTGAGATCATTTGTGTTCATCACTAATCATATGATCTGGAATATAGAAAGAATTTATTTATTTATTTATTTATTTATTTATTTCCCTTTTTGTTGCCCTTGTTGTTTTGTTGTTGTAGTTATTGGTGATGTCATTGTTGCTGGATAGGACAGAGAGAGATGGAGAGAGGAAGGGACGACAGAGAGGGGGGAGAGGAATACAGACACCTGTAGGCCTGCTGCACCGCCTGTGAAGCAATGCCCCTGCAGGTGGGAAGCGGGGCCCTCGAACCAGGATCCTTAACTCCTGTCCCTGCGCTTTGCGCCACATGTGCTTAACTCACCCGACACTCCAGAAAGAATCTTTAACAGTGTTATCATCGAGGATGGAAGAAACTAGTATTTCCATTATTCTTACTTTACGCTCACCTCATTCTGGATAAAGTAAACCAATTCAGACTTTTCCTACCAAGACTACTTTGTCTTCATGTGTATTCCATCCCCCCACCCCCCTTTTCAAAACCTTTACTGCCACTTTATCTCCTAGACAAAAGGGATGCCCACAATTTATGTGACTCTAAGAAATGGAGTTTCATACCCAAAAGAAGCTGTTGGAGGAGTTAATGTAATCAAGTGTCTGTAATCTTTGCTAGAGATGGTAACCAGGAGGTGATTACCCAGAAGATGGGTAAGATGCAGATAATCATACTATGGAAAGAGGTTTCCATGTTCCCTTTATGCAAACAAAGGCAATACTGAGTTGAGCCATGATAATAAAAAAATAAAAAATAAATAAAAAAACAGGGAGTTGGCTAGTAGCGCAGCGGGTTAAGCGCAGGTGGCGTAAAGCACAAGGACCGGCATAAGAATCCCGGTTCGAGCCCTGGCTCCCCACCTGCAGGGGAGTCGCTTCACAGGCGGTGAAGCAGGTCTGCAGGTGTCTTGTCTTTCTCTCTCCCTCTCTGTCTTCCCCTCCTCTCTCCATTTCTCTCTGTCCTATCCAACAATAACAACAGCAACAATAACTACAACAATAAAACAACAAGGACAACAAAAGGGAATAAGTTAAAAAAACATTTAAAAAAACAATAATATCAGAGTTTTTACTCTTCAGCTAACATAATTTGTAACATGACAATTATGTTCAGCTTATTCATTTTTCAAACAAAAGATGGAATCAAGAAGAGGAGAGTGAAGGGACTAGAGGAAGAACGAATGAAAAGCTTCCCAATTGGGGGGGTGGAGAGCTAAGAGATATAAAGCAAACAGGAAGAGTAGCAGCTGAGGCAAAAGGGCCCCAGGATGGACTAAAGGAGACCAGACCGGTAGCCTAGTGCAGAGGAAATGAGCAATGGCCTACAAATCTCATAACTAGGAGAAACACCACTCAGTCATTTCCTGTAGGCTGGGCTCAAGAAGCCCCTAGTTTAGTATGGAAAGTGGTTACACAGATTAACAACTTTCAGTGTGATGTGGAAGGCCCATCAAGAAGAGGCTCTTCGATTCCATTAAAGCCATAAAGTTCAAGTTCAGCAGACTTCTTTTTTTATTATTATTTTCTATTATATTTATTTATTTTCCCTTTTTTCCCCCTTGTTTTTATTGTTGCTGCTGCTATTGATGTTGTCGTTGTGGGATAGGACAGAGAGAAATGGAGAGAGGAGGGGAGACAGAGAGGGGGAGAGAAAGACAGACACCTGCAGACCTGCTTCAAACTTCTTTTGTAATGGGCTAAACAGTAACATTTTGATTTTGTGGGACATGCAAATGTCTTGGGCACAATTATTTAAAAACACCGTCATGAAGGAGAAAGCAGATGTGAACAATTTGCGCAATTGTGTCCCAATAAAACTTATTTGTAGACAATAACTTGGAGTTTTACATAATTTCCTATGTCATGAAATGTTATTAATTCTTTTCCTGGTGGCTTATACATGTGCCCAATATTTAAGGTCATCCATTACACTCATAAGACAGGTGGGGCTGGTTTTTGGTCCACAGGCCTTAGTCCTTTAACTGCTGAATTTGACCAAGGGTCCTATACTCAAGACAGAACTAGCCTTGCATCCTGCCTCTGCTGTTTTCTGGTTTTAGGTCATGGTTACATCTGTTTACTGTCCTGAGCCTCAGTTTCTGCATTTGCAAATTAACAATAACAGGATGGTCACCTGCAGGATCTATATGGAACTGAAAAGTCTAATATCCCAGAGATGATGTTGGAAATGTGAGTAATGATCAGCATCTAGATCTCCATTATTATCTCCAATAATCTATTTTTCTTAAATGCGGATCTCAGAAGTCAGGCTGTAGTGCAATGGGTTAAATGCAGGTGGCGCAAAGTGCAAGAACTGGCATAAGGATCCCTTTCAAGCCCCCGGCTCCCCACCTGCAGGGGAGTCGCTTCACAGGTGGTGAAGCAGGTCTGCAGGTGTCTATCTTTCTTTCCCCCTTTCTGTCTTCCCCTCCTCTCTCCATTTCTCTCCGTTCTAACCAACAACGACAACAACAATAATAACTACAACAATAAAACAACAAGGGCAACAAAAGGGAATAAATAAATTAAATATTTTTTAAATGCTGATCTCAATTCAGCTTAAGGAAGGATGTACAGACTATAAAATGAAACAGATGATGAAAGAGCCAGCAAAAGTCTACTAAAGGCTTCAGTTCAAAGCAGAACTGAGTTGACTAAATACTACAATTTGTAATGAACTTCATGTGTGTACTAATAGACTATAATAACCTAAATATCCTTTCAGTGTAGCAGCAGGAGGGAGGGTGAAACTGCATACTAAACTATGGAACAATTTCAAGAATGAAGACTGTGAATAGAATAAGAGATAGATGGGGCCGGGTGGTGGAGCACCTGGTTGAACGCACATGTTACAATGTGCAAGGACCCAGGTTCAAGCCCCCAGTCCCCACCATCAGGGGGGAAAGCTTCACGAGTGGTGAAGCAGTATTGCAGGTGTCCCTTTGTCTTTCACCCTCTCTCAACTCCCCATTCCCTCTCGATTTCTGATAGTCTCTATCCAATAAATAAATAAAGATAATTAAAAATTTAAAAAAAAGAATAGGAGACAAACCCAGGGCATGCAAAGGGCAGTGGAGAGAGATGCATTGCTCAACGAAAAATGGGAAATCCTTTCATCTGGTAGAGATTCAAGCAGAATAGCCTGTTTTGTCATAGACAACCAACTACTATGAATTTTCAAATTGTTGCTGACAACAATTCCAAAGCCCAAATTCTGAGGTAACTTATGCACCAGCCTCTGAAACGAGCACAGGATAGAAGTATTTACTTCAGTTCTATCCCTCTGGATTCTTTTGAGAAATCATCTTAGTTCCACATATATTTTAAAAGAGGAAATTCAACCAGGATCACACAACTTCTAACTCCTGTTGAGAGGTCATAGGAAGGAAAAATGACACTTCTTATGTGATAATAATTCGTTGTTTTTTTTTTTTTTTTGGTTTTTTGCCTCCAGGGTCATTGCTGGGGCTTGGTGCCTGCATTAGGAATCCACTGCTCCTAGAGGCTATTTTTCCCCCCTTTTGTTGCCCTTGTTGTCTATCATTGTTGTTATTATTGTTGTTATTGCTGTCATTGTTGTTGGATAGGACAGAGAGAAATCAAAAGAGGACAAGAAGACAAAGACTGGGAGAGAAAGATAAGACACCTGCAGAGCTGCTTCACAGCTTATGAAGCGACCCCCGCCGCCCACCCCCGCAGGTGGGGAGCCAGGGGCTCAAACCCGGATCTTTGTGCTTTGCGCCATGTGTGCTTAACCCGCTGCTACCGCACGGCACCCCATAATTTGTTTTTTAATGCTATTTTTTGCAACTTTGAAATAATCAATAAGACATACAGCTGGGAATATTGAATTCAAACAAAGAAACACAGGAAAGAAACTAATAAATTTGTAAAACTTAAGGGAATAGGAGTGAGATCCCCACTGAAGAAAATACTTCCATTGGTGCCAGGTGGTGGCGCACTTGGTTAAGAGCACCTAAGTTCAGCGCAAGAACCAGGTTCAAACCCCTGGTCTCCACATGTAGGAGACAAGCTTCAGTAAGCAGTGCTGCAGGTCTCTCTCTCTCTCTCTCTCCCTCTCCCTCTCTCTCTCTATTTCCACCTCCCTTCTCAAGTCATCTCTGTCCTATAAAAGAAAAGTAATAAATAACCAAAATAAATCCTTAAAAAATACTTCCACGGGGGTCAGGCAGTGGCGCAGCGAGTTAAGTGCACATGATGCGAAGAACAAAGACTGACTCAGGGAACCGGGTTCAAGCTCCCCACCACCTGCGGGGGGAGGGGGGCGCTTCCCGGGTGGTGAAGCAGGTCTGCAGGTGTCTGTCTTCCCTCCCTCTCTCTGTCTTCCCTCCTCTCTCCATTTCTATCTGTACTATCCAACAACAGCATCAATAGCAACAATAACAATAACCACAACAACAATAAAAAGGGGGGGTCAAAAAAAGGAAAAAATAGCCTCCAGGAGCAGTGGATTCCTGTTGCAGGCACTGAGCCCAGCAATAAACAAACACAAACAAACAAACAAACAAACAAAAACTTCCACATAGATTCATATTGAGCACCTCTGTATGAATCTATGATGCTAAAAAACTAGAGATGCAAAGACATATAAAAAAAAAATGTTAGGGGAGGGAGTAGCGCAGCGGGTTAAGCGCAGGTGGCACAAAGCACAAGGACCAGCATAAGGATCCCGGTTCGAAGCCCGGCTCCCCACCTGCAGGGGAGTCGCTTCACAGGCGGTGAAGCAGGTCTGCAGGTGTCTGTCTTTCTCTCCCCCTCTCTGTCTTCCCCTCCTCTCTCCATTTCTCTCTGTCCTATCCAACAACGACAACAACAATAATAACTACAACAATAAGACAACAAGGACAACAAAAGGGAATAAATAAATTAAATAAATAAATAAATAAAAATAAAAATAAAAAATGTTAGGGGAGTTGGGCAGTAGAGCACAGCGGGTTAAGTGCATGTGGTGCAAAGCGCAAGGACCTGAATAAGGATCCCGGTTCGAGCCCCCGGTTCCCCACCTGCAGGGGAGTCGCTTCACAGGCGGTGAAGCAGGTCTGCAGGTGTCTATCTTTCTCTCCCCCTTTCCGTCTTTCCTTCCTCTCTCCATTTCTCTCTGTCCTATCCAACATCGAGGACATCAATAATAACTACAACAATAAAACAATAAGGGCAATAAAAGGGGATAAATAAATTTTTTTTTTAAGTTGGCTATATAGCAGAGGCTTTCAGAGCTATCCATAAAAGGAAACACAATTAGAGTGGTTCAAACTTGTAGCTGTATAGTTAGAATAGGCATTGGGGATTAAATGAGAACATATGCAAAATATCATTTGGCAGTGCTAGCGAGAAACCCCACCACCGTGATTCATGTATTACCACTTCTTGGGCACAGAAAAAGAACCCTCACTGATCTATCAACAGCCCCCTTCCCTTTGCTAGTCTGCTCCCCACAAAAGCTAACAAAACTACAGGAGAGATTCTGAAGGGGGGATTATTTTTTTAATGTAGCAACAATAGTTGATACATGGTTTAGTGAAAAGAACTTTAGGACAGAAAATCAAGACAGACAAGCTCTTCTGTGGCTCCTTATGGCAAACCATTAACTTCCAACGCCTCAGATTTCTCATTTGTAAAAATGAAATGAGGTGGGGGGTCGGCGGTGGCGCAGTGGGTTAAGCGCATGTGGCGCAAAGCGCAAGGACCAACGTAAGGATCCCGGTTCGAGCCCCCAGCTCCCCACCTGCAGGGGAGTCCCTTCACAGGCGGTGAAGCAGGTCTGCAGGTGTCTATTTTTCTTCCCCCCTCTGTCTTCCCCTCCTCTCTCCATTTCTCTCTGTCCTATCCAACAACGAACAACATCAACAATGGCAATAATAATAACCACAACGAGGCTACAACAACAAGGGCAACAAAAGGGGGAAAAATGGCCTCCTGAGCGGTGGATTCCTGGTGCAGGCACCGAGCCCAGCAATAACCCTGGAGGAAAAATGAAATGAGGTTGGCCTAGCGGTAGTGTAGCGGGTTAAGCACACATGGCACCAGGCGCAAGGACAGGAGTAAGGATCCCGGTCTGCAGGTGTCTGTCTTTCTCTCCCCTGTCTTCCCCTCCTCTCTCCATTTCTCTCTGTCCTATCCAACAATGACAGCAGTAACAACAGTGTTACGAACAAAGGCAACAAAATGGGGGAAATGGCCTCCAGGAGTAGTGAATTCATAATGCAGACACTGAGCCCCTGCAATAACCCTGGAGGCAAAAAAAAAAAAAGGAGGAGGAGAAGGAGAAGGAGAAGGAGGAGAAGGAAGAGGAGGAGGAGGAGAAGGAGGAGAAGGAGAAGGAAAAGGAGGAGGAGGAGGAGAAGGAGAAGAAGAAGGAGAAGAAGAAGAAGAAATGATTAGACTGTAAAACTCCTACAACTGGGCGGGGGTAGATAGCATAATGGTTATGTAAAGAGACTCTCATGCCTGAGGTTCCAGAGTCCCAGATTCAATCCCCCCCCACCCCCACCCCCCACCCCCGCACCACCATAAGCCAGAGTTGAGCAGTGTTCTGGTAAAAAAAAAGAAAAAAAGAAAAACCCTCCTAGAACTATTCTAAACTCTATCCCTTAGTAGGCAAATTTACTAAGGAAGGCAATGGTAAGACTTTGTCAACTTATTTAGCCTGAAAAGTTCATCTACATCTTAAACTTAAAAAGTTCTAGCAAGTTTAGTAAACTAACATAGACCCCTAGCTTAAAGTAAGAGCACAGGGCTTGCAAACCTGAAGTCCCAAATTCAACTGGCATCACCAGAGTTGAGCTGTGCTCTGCTCTCTCTCTCTTTCTGTCATTTTCTGTACATAAAGCAACAAGTATTTAAGGAAGTAATGTATTATGATGGGCCTTAACCTCTAAACGGTCCCTCTCTCCACTACCACTGGTGGCTTCCATAAGGAACAACGTCTTATGGTCCATCTTAGGACCTTGCTTCTACCACAAAGCAATGACGGTAGGGATAGCTCCAGTCTCTGAAGGGAGGCTGGGGGTCTCCTGCCCTGCCACTCGGAAAAAAGACTGGTCCTGAAATGAGTGCAGCCTGCAGTGTTCTTCAGATGTGACCATGAGCTATAAGCTCAGACCAGTGGGGACTTAGAGGTCACACAGGCTCTGGCACTAAATATAAATATGTGTTTACATAGGGGCCCTGGAGCAGGTGGATGGAGGGAAATACTTAATTTTGGCCACAGAATTTTTTTATATATATAAGAATGGGAGCTACTCCCTGCCCTAATCCAACTTTCTAGCCCTTTTCTCCACTCTGACAGCATTCTCTCAGACAGTATTCTCATCCAACCTCTGGCTAGCTACCAAACTCAAGCGAAACTACTCTAGTTGTTTGCCCCCAGGAACATGCCTAAAATGGTTCTCCTAGCTTTCTTCTACCCTAAAATCCCTAAGCTCATCTGCTCTGATCCTACTTTTTGGTTCCTGTACATTAACCATCTTGTCTCAACTGAGGTCATGCCATCTTCCAGACACCAAGCTTACAGATGCTACCATGACTCCACCCTGACTTCTCTGGGCAGACAACCTCACCGATGTGTCCTGGACCCTCGCATCTCCAGAGATCTGGTCCACTAGGGAAAAATAGAAAACAGGCTGGAGGTATGGATCGACCTGTCAACGCCCATGCTCAGCTACAGAAGCCAGAACTCCTACTTTCTGCTCCCCATAAACAACCTTGATCCATACTCCCAGTAGCGAGAAGTGACAGGATGAAGATAAGAGGACTCTGCACTCCAGCTCCATCAGCACCCAGAGAGAGAGAAGGAGAAGGAGAAGGAGAAGGTAGCTCCAGTGCTGTGAGTGGCACAGAGGAGAAGAGAGGATTGGATCAGGAAAAGAAGGGGCAACTATGTGTAAATGTGGACAGGTAGTTGTAGAGAAGATGGTTGGCCCATGTCTACAACTTTAGGGGAACTGTGGTGGATTGCAGTGGGGAGCGTGAAGATTCAGAACGCTGGTGGTGGGAACGGTGTGGATTCAAACCCCTGCCGACATTAATTCTGTAATATAAAAAATAATAAAATAAAAAAGAAGTAAATTATTTTTTTAAAAAAAGAAAGAAATGTATTAAAAAGAATGAGGTAAGTTTGTATGTACAGACATGGAAAGCTGCAGAAACATGGAGAAGGATAAAGCACCTTACAAAATAAATGATAGTGTACAAAACAGCAGCTATGTTTTTGATTGTATATACAAAATACAAAGACATAGTCACCAAAAGTTCAGAGTAATTAATTATGGGTGGTATGATTTTTTATTATTATCTTTTATTTATTTATTGGATAGAGACAGACATAAATTGAGCAGAAGGGGGAGATAGAGAGGGAAAGAGACAGAGAGACACCTGCAACCCTGCTTTACCACTCGCAAAGCTTTCCCCTGAAGGTGGGGACTGGGGGCTCGAACCTCGGTCCTTGCGCATTGCAACATGTGCGCTCAACCAGGTGCGCCACCACCTGGCCCCGGGTGGTATGATTTTCGGCGATTTTTTTAAATTGGGAATTTCTATTTGGCTTGATTTTTTTCCAAAAGCATATCTTTCTTTTTATTTATGTATTATTGGATGGAGACAGAGAGAAGCTGAGAGGGAAGGGAGAGATAGAGAGGGGGAAAGAGACAGAGACCCCTGCAGCCCTGCTTCACCACTTGTGAAGCGACTCCCCTGCAGGTGGGGAGCTGAGGGCTCAAAACAGGCTTTTGAGCTTGACGCTATGTGCACTTAAGCTTAAGTTTTATAACAATACAGAAGCTGGGTTTGTTTTGTTTTGTTTTTTATATTTATTTATTTTCCCTTTTGTTGCCCTTGTTGTTTTATTGTTGTAGTTATTATTGATGTCATCGTTGTTGGATAGGACAGAGAGAAATGGAGAGAGGAGGGGAAGACAGAGAGGGGGAGAGAAAGACAGACACCTGCAGACCTGCTTCACTGCTTATGAAGCGACTCCCCTGCAGCTGGGGAGCCGGGGGCTCAAACTGGGATCCTTACTCTGGTCCTTGCGCTTTGCGGCCAGAAGCTGTTTTTTAAGAGGTGGAGAAGGGAATTGGATATTCATAACCTGCCTACTGGACTTTAGGTTAAGGTCATGCTGTACACAACATATAAACTGGAATGATCATTATGGCAATATTCATAATACTGAACGTTAATAAACATTAATATGGGGGCCTGGCGGTGACACAAATGTTTTCTTTTTCTTTGTCTGTTTTTCTCTTACTGGGGGAATTAATCTTTGACATGACAGTGAATACAGTAGTTTGTACATACATAGCATTTCTCAGTTTTCCACATTACATTACGACCCCCACTAGGTCCTCTGTCATCCTTTTCCAGGACCTGTACTCTTCCCCCCACACACACCCCAGAGTCTTATACTTTGGTGCACTACACCAACTCCAGTTCAGGTTCTACTTGTGTTTTCTCTTCTGATCTTGTTTTTCAATTTCTGTCTGATAGTGAGGTCATCCCATATTCATCCTTTTGTTTCTGACTTATTTCACTTAACATGATTTCTTCAAGCTCCACCCAAGATGGGCTGACAACAGTGAAATTACTATTTTTAATAGCTGAGTAGTATTCCATTGTGTATATAGACCACAACTTGCTCAGCCGCCGTGGCACAAATGTTAAGTTTACATGTTACCCTGTGCAAGAACCCGAGTGCAAGCCCCCACTCCCCACATTGGAGGGGAAGCTTCATGCCCAGTAAGCAAGACCTGCATGTGTTTCTCTCTTTCTCTTTCTCTATCTCTCCTTCCGCTCTCAATTTCTTTCTGTCTTACCAAATAGACATGGGGGGAGAGGGGAAGGGAGAAAGGCAGGCAGACATAAAGAAAGACTGAAGGGGGGGGGCGGCGAAGAGAAGAGGAAAAAATGGCCACCGGGAGCAGTAAATTTGTCCTACAGGCACCAAGCCCCAGCTTTAATCTTACTGGCAATTTAAAAAATAAAAGATAAAAAATAAGCATTAAGGTTAGTCTTGAATAAATACAATAGAATTAGAAACCATTAATATAGAAAAATAATAAATTCGGGAGTCGGGTGGTAGAGCAGCAGGCTAAGCGCACATGGTACAAAGCGCAAGGACAGGCCTAAGGATCCCAGTTCGAGCCCCCAGCTCCCCACCTGCAGGGGAGTCGCTTCACAGGCGGTGAAGCAGGTCTGCAGGTGTCTGGCTTTCTCTCCCCGTCTCTGTCTTCCCCTCTTCTCTCCATTTCTCTCTGTCCTTTCTAACAATGACGACATCAGTAACAACAACAATAATAACAACAATAAAAAAACAAGGGCAACAAAAGGGAACATAAATAAAAGAAAAATAATAATTTCAAAACATGAGATAGTGTATTAACAAATGGAACAAACACTAACTAAATAAGTACTTGTTTTATAACTATTTTGTATCTACCCACACAAACACAAGTATATAACAGAAAAGAATCCAAAACTGATTATGCTACAGTGTATACTGAGGGAACTAGTAACTACTGGTTTCCTTTTATTTCTTTTCAAATATTTTATAATGAACAACTAGACTGGTCTTTTTAAGGTTTTAAAACATTACTTAGTGATCTCTCGCATTTTTAAGATATGTGGTGTATTGCACCAAAGTATAAGACTGGGGGGGGGGGGGGGGTGTTCAGGTCTGAGGGTTCAGGTCCTGGAACCTGATGGCAGAGGACCTAGTGGGGGTTGTATTGTTAAGTGGAAAACTGGGAAATGTTATGCATGTATAAACTACTGTATTTACTGGTGACTGTAAAACATTAATCCTCCAATAAAGAAATTTAAAAAAAAAATTAAGACATGAAAAGTGTTTACCATGACACAAATGTGTGAAACAAAACCAAAGGGATGAGGTTCTCAACTTTGGTCTCCTCCATTAAATTTATCAGCAAACGACCACCAGCGGCAAGCCCCTGCAGCTGACCCTGTAACATGCTGTTAAGTACTTAAGGCCAGTAACACTAAACAAGTTCTGGAAACCCAAGGTACCTCTTCTGATTTTGTGTCCTGAGATGTACGGGGGTTATAAAACATAGTGGCTCAGATTACAGGCTAAGCGTGACAAGTCCGTCTGGTACAATCTAACAAAGGAATTTACACAGAATGAGAAATTTACACACTTTTTCCCCCAGAGTAGGGTAAATTAACAGAAGCCAAGAACTTGTGGCAGGGCAAGGTTCTCTCCCCTAGTTTCTTACATGCTTCTTAACCATGTCTTAAGCATAATTTTCAGACATGACTGTTTATCACTGTACTAAACTAAACTAAGATAAACCAATATTGAAAGGTGAGAGGGGGCTAAAAAAAATTTTTAAAAAAGGAGAATTTTAAGAGAGTTACACTTTTGGCATATTTTCAGGTGAATTAAGAGATGCCAGACCTTCCTCCCTCCCTTTTTCCCTCCCTCCCTCAGATCATTATAGCTGATAACAATAGTTTTTCTCTCCAGGGTAATGTAGATGACACATTTTTCCTGTAGCCTGTCTTCCTGTAAAGTGCAGGAATTCCTGCACTTTCTGGGTGCCCTTCCTGTTAACTTACATTTCAGATTTCCTCAAAAGGCATTCTACCTCTTTAATATCTGAAAAAAAAAAAAAAAAAGCCAGCTCAAACCCAGACAGCTAATATAAACAAGCTGAAAAGCATACCACCTAAAGTTACAGCTATGGAAAACAAAATTTCTTTTTAAGAAATTTTTTCTGGTAATCTCACTGTTAGTTAGGCTGGAAAGGAGTAGTCCAGTCCTTCCAGCTCCCAGGGAGTCTGTAATTCTTTTGCTTCTGCTGTGTTGTAAATTAGAGGTCTGTGAAGCCAATTATAGTGATCCAGAAAGTTCATAAAGGTCCTTAAATTGAATATGTTGTTAAATTCTTCTATATTGTGAGGATTTACCTACTTTTCACTTTGCCTCCCATTTAGTCATAATATCACAAAGAAGTTTGGTTAATAATAATAATAATAATAAAAAGAAACAGTCTTGGTCATTTGAGAATACCAATGCTGAATTAGGTCAATTCCATATTTAAAAGTCTAGGCCTAGTATTTTACTATTTTTGAAACGATTACCTACTTCTTTCTATCAATCATTAACCTTTAAGATAGAAACACCATATTCATACCACATGCACCTACTAATTAAGAGAACTATCTGGGTAAATGAAAAACTGGTTTGAAGAATCAATGGTAGCTAGTCCCAGCCATAATGGAAGAGTTCCATACTAATACCACTTTTAGCTTCACAACTCAAAAAATTGCTCTACTAGAAAAAGAGCTGCCTGAGGATCAAGTCCCCCACCCCCACCCCACCCCACCCCTCACAAAAAATGCAGAAGGAACTTGATTTAGTGCAGACCCTAAGGTCCAATGATAAGATCACTCTAACGCCATCATCTTCAAGAAGCCTCTGACTTTTCCTCTATAAACTCCAGCAGCGCCATTTCAATTCCCATGCCAATTATCTTGAATTTCAATGATTTACACAAATACTTTTTTTCATCAGCAATATGACAGTGATTTTTTTTTTAAATAACCGTGTCTTAAATATTCTGAGTGGTTCCATAGTGCGCGCACGCGCGCGCGCGCACACACACACACACACACACACACACACATATCACATGCACATATATTACGGGCACGTATAATATTAAGCTCAACTGAATGTATACCAAATAAATATCGTTTCTTTACTACATCAAAGCATGAAATTCCACCTTTGAAAGCTGTTATTCCTTGCTCAATTAGGAAATTGTAGAGTTGAATACTAAGGAGCTTTATTACAGCAATTCTAATGTACCTACATTTCCAATGTTTTCCAAATTTCCATTCTCTCCAAACACTCAAAAGAAAAACAGCTGTATGTATAACTTTTGAGAAACACACACACACACACACACACACACACACAACTTCCTTTTTTTTTTTTAGTTAAGGTGTATGAGTAGCATCAAATAGAACTAAAAAGTTGTACCACAACTTCCAAAAAAGTGCAAAGTATATGAGATCCACGAATTTAGCCAGTTGATGATTAAATCTTATTCATTGATGCAGTACCCTAACAGGTCTAAATCACTTCTCCCACCTACACATTTTCATATTTATGTGCTTTTGTCTGTAATGAAGGAGGATTTGTTTTTATATGCTTTTGTCTGTAATGAAGGAGGATTTGTTTAGAAACACCTGACAGTACCCCTCCTCACCTCTTTCATGCTACATAAGAATTTTTAATCCCTTCCCCGGCATGGTATGAAATCTGCAACATACAACTATTTTGAAGAAAAGTTTTAAGAAATTTAAAAAAAAGCAAAAGAAAAAAAAACACTTGAACTTCTGACCTATCATAACTCCCTAAATGTATGCGATTACAGACTTTGAAAGATTCCATTAAACATCCCCCCTCAAGTTGTTGTAATGCTTAATAGTGAGTTCAATTTATCTCTCTACACCCCCATGCAAAGCATCTCCCAAATAGAAAGGCATTAAAACATCCATATCCTCATTGCTGCTTCTAAATACTGTGAACCAATAAGCAATTGGTGCAAAGGGCAAAGTGTCGGGGAGTGAAATGTTTCTTGTCTGCTTTTCTGTAATATGCCATTATTAGCACTTCACCTTTTCTGCGTTTAAAATCCAGAGTTGTCAAATGTTAAAAGAGATATCAATGGAAATTTAGCTCAATACTGGCACCACAACGTTCAATCCAGAAAGAATATAATATTACATTAATTTCCTACTAGTTTAACTCAAGTTTTACCTTTCATCTTCACCTACAGACTTGTAAAAAGTTTGTGATCCTGTTGCACATAAAATTGATTATAATAGGCGTGCATACTAAAGAATTTCACAATTATATAAAGCATTGCATATTTAGACGCTACCAACCTGCTCTATCTCTCCTGACTGTGCAAAAGGCAAAAAGAGCTCAGTAATCCTAGCAGAAGAATGCAAATAACGTCAATGCACAGCTGAACTGCAAGCCCTGCCTTACAGGAACTCTCTGTCTGCAAAAAAAAAAAAAAAAAAGAGAGAGAGAGAGAGAGACATACTAAACAGGAAATGCAACTGAGCTGTAGAAAACCTCAAACTTAAAATTGCAATCGTCAGACGAAAATTGCACCCATGCATTCATAAATGCATGCACGACCCTTTGCATTTTTGCAAGCAATGCAAATAGCCTCTTACCTTTCGACTGAGACATTTTCCCCTTTCCTTTGATGGGGGAGGGGAGCACAAAAGACTTTGCCTTGCTTCTCTTCTGTAGCTAGTTTTGCAACAAAGATGCAAGCTGCAGGCGTGCAATCTTCATGCAAGTGGAGTTTCTCTTGACCGATGCAGCAGATGGACTTTCAGGGAAGCAAAATGGAAATGCACACCTTGCAAAACAGACTGGAAAGTGATTTTTCCCCCTCAGTTGCAACGTTAGGGAAGGCTGTGCTGCAGCTACATGATGGGCCAGGGCTGGCAGCTAAAAGCTCCAAACTTGGAACTGAGTATCTTAGTGCGCAGACGTCCTTCCTGCGAAGCACGCGGGGGCCACTGGGTAATGTAGTTCCCGGTCAGAGTCCCCAGGACTTTGATTTAAGGCAACGTGGTCGCCTGGGTCGCTGAGCGATAGGACCGTGAGATAAAGCCTGCGCCCAGATAAACAAGTCAGACTGGAACTCCGTAGTAAGTGATGAGCGAAAAGAATGACAAAGCCTAGGGAAAGGGACTGGTGTTTGTTTGTTTGGTTTTTCTTTGTTTGTTTTTGCAGAAAAGCCCGAGCTAAAGAGCCTCAGGTTGGCTAAACTTCAAGTTGCTTCCCTAGAAGGTCTATCTGGACTTGGGTTGCAGGACAGCGCCTGCTGTGTTGTTCCTGCTTTTAGACGTTTTACCTCCACATATCCATATATATATATATATCCCCACGGAGAATTTGCTGATGAGTTGGCTCAGTGTAGGTAGGCAGTGGTTACCTTGCACTTGAGAGAAGATGCAGTCTTAGTAAGAAATGACTCAGGTCTTCAAGCCTGGGGTGAAGGGGAGGATTGAGGATTTTTACATTTCTTGGAGGGTTAAAAGGGATGTTCTACTTTCCCTTTGTCAAAGCTTTTATGAAAATAAAATTTTTTCTAATGCCCTTCTTTTTTTTTTTTTTTTTTTTAGGGGAATCCCTGGCCTAAAGGAGAACATGAGTGGTAATCTTGAGTTAACAGAGTTAGACAGTTTGAATTTATTTAACTGAGTGAATAAACATTTGAGTGCCCATATCTAGGACCAAGGGTCATATGTTTGTCTTTTATTATTGCTCATGGGTAGGAGGTGGCCAAGATCCTAGTGGAGAGCAAAGCTCACACACACTTACTTAAACACACCACCACCATTCACTTCAAGGAAGCCAGAGAAACAGAAAAATCCCATACAGGAAATGGAGGGGAGTTGGAAGCATGGACTGATCTGAGCTCAGACTCAGAAATGGGCCTTTAAGATAGAGGAGAAGGAAGGGAGGATTTCAGTTTAATGAGGTGGAATCCGTCAAGCATAGAGGGAGGAGGGTCTATTGTCTAGACACTTAGAAGGGTATGGGGTTGGGGGGGTGGGTTTAAATAAAATAATGATACACCAGGTCTCTCATATGCAAAAGTGGGAACAGAATTTACAAGTGAAGTTCTGCAGGGCCTTAAAGACAGGCTAGAGGTTTGGACTTTGTTTTATAGCTACCTGAGAGATAATAAAAGTGTTTTTTGTTTGTTTGGTTGGTTGGTCTTTAAAAAGAAACTACTAAATCTACTAAAAAGTATTGTTTTAAGAAAGTAAGCTTGCTCTGAATGATCAAAATAGGTTGAAATTGGGAGGCCAGAGATAAGTCAGGTTAGTGAAAAAGAAAGTAGAGACATGTTGAAACAAAGTTTGACCAGAAATTAAATTAATTGGAAGATTATGAAGAATTCTAAGAAAACAGGGCTTTCTGAGTAATAGATGAATCAGGGGGAAAAAAAAAAGCCACCACATTTCAGCTACAAAACAGCAAATCAACTCTTCCAACAAACCTAACATTTATTTACTGAAATTGATCCCCTCTACTGCCTTTGTTGAGAATTATCAAGGTCACCCGTGTTCATATCTGTTTCTGCTTCTGAGAGGAAGTGGTCTCTGACCCATGAACATAAATGCAGGGATTAATAACTCACTGTATTTCACTTGCTGGGTGAAGCCATGCTAGCCCTTGCTTGCAAACACAGTCTCAGCACCTTCAAGAGTATGTAGGGATTTCAAAAAGTCCAGTTCACTTTTCCAAATATTGAAAGAGCCAGCAAGCACCTGCTGTATGCCAGGCCCTGGTTTAGCTTCCAGAGCTTTATAAACCCACTTCACTGACAAAGGAAAGATCTCAACAGCCAGTCATGCAGGGCTGACTTTGATTTACGGTTACCTCAAACTCCCTTCTATATAGAAGACCTCAAATCACAACTTGTCTGGTGCATTTGACAAATTTCTCTGCACAAGCAAGAATAGTTCACAGCTGGTAAATACACTGTATCGCGCAAGTCTGCAATCCATATTCCTAGAAACTATGGTATGTTTAACAGCCAATGCGTATAGACACCCGCACATGATATGCAAATACACAACATTTTTGATCCATATGCTGGCTGAACCGTGTATTTTTAAACAGTTCATTTAACTTTCTGAGGTGGGGGGAAGTAGATAATTTCCATGAGGAACTGAATCTCAGGGAAGTCTTAGGTTCCAAAAGGCAAAGTCTCTATATTGTTATGGGCCTTGCTTCTTGCTAGTGTGTAGCAGTGCTGGGGGTGGGGGAGGATAAATAAAAGTTCCCCCAGCAGTGGTATAAGAAAGAAAGAATTCTGACACAACTATCCTTTTATTATTAGCTAGTAGAATAAAGCATTTTACTACAACTATCATGTGTTGCCACTTCAAATCTCCCAACTTTGTGGGGTTTTGAGTTTTTATTTTTTGTCTTCCAGATTTTTCTAAACTTCAAATGTGATATACTTTCCCCTCCAGCTTCTAGTTCCCTTCAAGATCAATACCGAATTCCCTTTTTTTTTTCCTTTCTTTCTCCCATAGCACTGCTCATCTCTGCTTCTCTGGTTTATAGTGGTGAGGAAGCATTGAACCTAGAACTTTGGAGCCTCAAGCAATAAAGTCGTTTTGCATAACCATTGTACTAGCTCCCCCACCCCATTTCCAAATTCTTTTTTTTTTCTTTCTTTTTCTTTTTTTTTTTTTTTTGCCTCCAGGGTTATTGCTGGAACTCTGAGCTACTAGCTCACTGCTCCTGGAGGCTATTTTTCCCTTTGTGTTGCCCTTGGTGTTTATCGTTGTTATTGCTGTCATTGTTGGATAGGACAGAGAAAAATTGAGAAAAGAGGGGAAGACAGAGTGGGAGAGGAAGATAGACATCTGCAGAGCTGTTTCACCGCTTGTGAAGCGACCCCCCTGCAGGTGGGGAGAGGGGGGGCTTGAACTGGGATCCTTAAACCGTCCTTGCACTTCGCACCATGTGCACTTAACCCACTGCGCCACCGCCCAGCCCCTCCAAATTCTTTAGTATGCTGTAATTGGTTCCTCACGAACTGGGTCTTGCTTCATCTCCCTACATTGATGTTAAAGTCAGAAGCCAGTTTTTTTCTCCTCCTTGCTTTGAATCCCTGCTTTCTCTGCCTAGCAAGAGTTTTCCCTTTTTTCTTTCTTTTTTTTTAAAGATGTATTTATGTACTAATGAAAGAAGGAGTGAGATGAACCAGACCATCTCTCTGGCACATATGACAAAGGGGATCAAACTCGGAATCTCACCTCTGAGTGTCTAACACCTGAACCTCTGAACCACCTCCCAGGGTGCTGGCAAGTCTTTCCTTCTCCCTAGCTCAGTCTTATTTTCATTTGCCCTTAAGACTCAGTGTAGGTGGTACTTCCTTTCAATTGCCTTCTCTGATTGACCCATCACTGTAACCACCCTTAATATGCATTGGGCACAGGCTATAATTCTGGACTACAGTGCTCACACCTGTCTGTTAGCCCTAGTAGTACTGAACATTATGGATGTGTTTTTTCTCTCCCCGAGAGATTGAATTACTAGAAGACAGAGACTCGTGCCTACATTTTCAGTGCCTATTATCTAGCATATAACAGGCATTTGCATGAATGCTGAAATAATGAAAGGACCTCTGCTCATGACTATCCTGGAAAAACTGGGTGGTTCGAACTTTGCAGTTGACACCATCAAGAAACACCTGAACGCCTGGGGCAAGTGCTGCCTGTCATAGGAGAGGCGTGAGATGCTTGAGAGGAAGTCTTTCATCCAGGTCAGAAGGAGACTTAGAAGAATTGTTCCAAAAATCCATGAGCACAGTGAAGGTGGTAACGATGGAATGTGGCAGGGTGGGGATGGGTGGGTGGCTCTTTTTAAACAAGAATGTTTGTTTATTTGCTTATTTACGAGGTGACTCTGGATAAAGTGCAGGACATGCATGCCTGAGGTTCTAGATTCAGGCCTTGACTCCCTATATGCTGAAAGCACAGGACCCAAGTTTAAACCCTGAGGCCCACGCATGAGAGCACAACATTACAGGAAGCTTTGGTGCTGTGGTAATTCTTCCTCTGTGTGCATGTGTGTGTTTCTCTCATCTATCTGCAAATGTCTTCCCAGAGCAGTGAAATGTGTTATGACCACGTATTTCTGTTCGAGAATTAGAAGGATTTCTGACCCCCTGTTCTAACATGACAACCATTGTCCATTATAACACTATTACTTCAGAGGTGAGGCAAGAAATATTCATATTGCAGTTTGAAATATTGCCTCCCTGATGCATATGATGTATGTGAATGTTTTCCAACAGTGTCAGCTAGATATAAGGAGCAAGAAAAAGGAATATGTTAAAGTGAAGAGTTCAAATCTGGGGGCTGGGTGATGGCGCACCTGGTTGAGCGCACATGTTACAATGTGCAGGGACCCAGGTTCACCTGCAAGGGGACAGCTTCGGGAGTGGTGAAGCAGTGCTGCAGGTGTGTCTTGGTCTCTCTTCTTCTTTTACACCTTCTTCCCTCTCAATTTCCACCTGTCTCTATTCAATAGAATAAGTAAAGATAATAAAAAAAATTAAAAAGAGTTCATTCAAGTCTGAATATATATTGTCTAGATTCCAGAAAATAATAAATAAGCCTGTTATATATAATCAAATGCATTAAGAAAAAGCATAGGGAGGAGTAGCTTGGGGAGGACTGAGTGATGAATTATAGTTGTGCAATATCTATAAGCAGATTTTACTGCATTGAATATTGCAGTGATTTATGATTGTTGGCAGATATTTTAGAAATCCCAAAAATAGATTCAGCTTAGTTCCCTGTGCCCTCCCTGATATAGCACAGCTATTTCTGTTCAGACTTCCTTCTCATTCATCTATTCCAGGATTTCTTCATTTAAGCAGTATGGTCAAAACAGGATTACCTACCATACCTAAACCATGAATTCACATGGCATCATTTGTGTATGCTAACCCATGCTATTGTATGTCTTTCCAATTCTCACCCCCTTAACTATACTCTTCCTTAATGTAAAAAAGTACCCTCCATCTTTAATTGCTGATAGCATCCACTGGCTCTCAGGGCTGTAGACCTAAGACCACGTTGCAATACTATTACTTGAGTGAATCTTATGTCTTCTTCAGTGCAATATCTGGCCTCCCTTGTGCAGCTTCCTTGTCTGTATTTCGTCCTTGACTCTGAGTTTGGCTAAAACAGGCAAAAGTTTGTTTTAGGTTCTTAGTCATTAAGTCAAAGAAATGCCAGCATAGAGATTTGTTAGAATAATTTTTATGGGAGTCAGGCAGTAGCGCAGCGGGTTAAGCGCAGGTGGCACAAAGCACAAGGACCAGCAAAGGATCCTGGTTTGAGCCCCCAGCTCCCAACCTGCAGGGGAGCCGCTTCACAGGTGGTGAAGCAGGTCTGCAGGTGTCTGTCTTTCTCTCCCCCTCTCTTTCTTCCCCTCCTCTCGCCATTTCTCTCTGTCCTATCCAACAACGGCATCAACAACAATAAGAACTGTAACAATAAAGCAACTAGGGCAACAAAAGGAAATAAATATAAAAAAAGAATTTTTATTTGATTATGAGGTCTAATCTTAAATGTTGCTGGTACTTTATATTTATTACGACTCCTATTAAGATTCTAAATTTTTAAAATTATTATCAACAAACTTTAAGGATGGGGAGATAACTCACTCACTGAGTTGAACATGCTCATTATTACCATGTGTAAAAACCTTGGTTTGAACCTGCAAACACAATGGAGAGCAAGCAGTGCGGATGGCATACACGGGCTTGGAGCAGGGGCTCTATGGGTGGCTGAGTCAATGTTTGGGTAGTCCATTCCTTCTCTCCTCTTTTTCCTTTGACTACTCTGACTTCATAATAATATTTAAAACAAGGCCTGTGCAGGCTTCTTTATAAACAAACTAACTTTTAAATCAGCAGTATTTGACATAGCACATATAGCATATATGCCAACAAACTATTCGGAGTTCTCATTGATTCTAACTGCATTGACAAAACTATATATAAAGATACATATTAAATATTTATTAAATTGGAGTGACAGCTGGAACAATTCATTTACAATGGAAGCTTATCAAACTAAGGCCCATTCTCTAAATCCATACGACATGATTTTTTTTTGTAAATAAAATTCTATTGAAACACAGCTATTTCCATTCACTTTTTTTTAAATATAGTATTGTCTATGATGGCTTTTGTACTACAACAGAATTGAAAATTACAACAGAAACTGCCTGATCTGTAAAGCCTAAAATAGTTACTATATTTGCTTTTCCGGATTAAGTGTACCGAGCCTGCTTTATAAATTTGACTTAAATACAGTTTAGCAAAGTGTTTTTATGTTCCTTGGATAGTTACTTGAGGGGGAATTCCTGGATCATATTCATCACATTTCCTAGATCTGACATCACATCTATATCTTTGGATAGAGACAGACAAATTGAGTGGGAAGAGGGAGATACAGAATGGGAAAGAGAGAGAAAAACCCCTGCAGCACTGCCTCACCATTTGTGAAGCTTTCCTCCTGCAGCTGGGAAAGGGACTGAGGACCTGAAATCTCATACTTGCAAACTGTAATACATGTGCACAGCCAGGTGTGCCACCACCCAGCCCCCTGATGTTTCTGTTTTTCTTTTTTATTATTTTTTTTATTAATAAAAAAGAAACACTGACAAAAACCACAGGATAAGAGGAATACAACTCCACACAATCCCCACCACCAGAACTCTGTATCCCATCCCCTCCCCTGATAGCTTCCTATTCTTTATCCCTCTGGGAGTATGGACCCAAGGTCATTGTGGGATGCAGAAGGTGGAAGGTCTGGCTTCTGTCATTGCTTCCCCACTGAACATGGGCATTGTGTCTATGGTTTTCTATGCAAAAATGTGTCATGACTTTTATGAAAATTCAATACATAATGAAGGCAGTAACATTTGTAAAATGTACATCTTACAAACTGTCTTATCTGAAGAAATGACAAGAAGAAGGTAGTACTCGAGCTTATTACATATCATTTTTAAAAAGAAAGAAGACTTTTATTAGTATAATTATGACAAGTACAGTATGAGTTAAGAAAAAGTGTGATTCCTGGTCTGTGGAGCTTAAAATCCTGTGGGTAACGTTAACAACATTTTTGCAATATTTTAAGGTTTACAAGCTCTTTCCACACATACCATATCATTTTATTCTTATACTGACAGTGTGAATGAGTTGTCCCAACATCCCCGTTTGTCATCATCACCTCATGTTGTTGCTTTTCTTGGACAAGATGGGAAAATATGTGATTTAAAACTGACGTGACTGCAGATGTAAAAGCGTGTCTTCTGATTCCCAGTTTCTTGCACTTAAGCTATCCAATCTAGTTCTAAGCAAAGTAAGTTCTTACAAATGCTCTAGAAATGTGCCTTTTTCAAGCTGAGTAATCTGCAAACATTTTGCCTCATTTTATATTTGTTACTAATAAGACCACTTCAAATTGGAATTTATAAATTTCCCAATAAACCTGTATGTCTCTTTTACATTCTGTACCTGAGCCAAGACACTGTGACAATTCAATAAATGTTATACTATTTGAGGATGAATTAGAAACATTAATATAGGACACAGTGTTGTGCCCTTCAAGATTCCTTGATCTGTTTGTATTGATATTAATAGATGGTTCTGGGCTTTAGTCACAGACCTGAATAATACAGGTCATGCTGACCTGCTACACTTAAAAAAAAAAAGTAAAATATTCTGGGAGACTGAGGAGATAGTTCAGCTACAGAGTGCAGGAGTTTCATGCCTGGTGTCAAAATTTCACTCCCTGGCACCACATTTGCCAGAGTTAAGCAGTGATCTTCTCTCCAGAGCCCCTTTCTACCAGTTCTGCAGCATTGACATTTTCATAGAAAATAAGAAGGACCTAAGAACCTACATGCCTGCTAAACATGTAGAGATTTACAGTTTGCAGGACTTTAACTATTTTTAAAAGAATAAAAAAAAAAATCAGGGAGTCGGGCAGTAACACAGCAGGTAAAGTGCACGTGGTGTGAAGCGCAAGGATCGGCATAAGGATCCCAGTTCAAGCCCCTGGCTCCCCACCTGCAGGGGGAGTCTCTTCACAGGCGGTGAAGCAGGTCGGCAGGTGTCTGTCTTTCTCCCCCCACCTCTGTCTTCCCCTCCTCTCTCCATTTCTCTCTGTCCTATCCAACAACTATGACATCAACAACAACAATAACAACTATGACAACAGTAAAAAACAGTGGCAACAAAAGGAAAAATAAAGTAAGACAAAAAAAATCTAAATGCATTTCAAGTTACATTTACTAAACATTTTTGGGCATGTTGCCAAATATAATGCACACATATATATAAATTCTATTTTAAAGCTTGTGTTGAGTATGGTAACACCATTTGGTACTGTAGATAAATTTCAGAATGCTTGTAGAAATTTTAAAGATAAATATAGAACATTTTGTGTGTAGTTAGTTCTCTTAAACATGTTTGCATGATACTCTCAACTTAGGAAGTATGTTCCGCTGGTTATTGATTGACATTTGAACAGTATTTCAATATTCAAATAGTGTTTTATAAAAAAAAAACCATGAGACCTGGGAGTCAGGCGGTAGCGCAGCTGGTTAAACACACATGGTGGTGAAGCAGGTCTGCAGGTGTCTGTCTTTCTCTCCCCCTCTCTGTCTTCCCCATCTCTCTCCATTTCTCTCTGTCCTATCCAACAACAATGACATCAATAGCAACAACAATAATAACTACAACAACAATAAAAAAAACAAGCAGGGCTACAAAAGGAAAAATAAATAAATATTTAAAAAAATAAAAACTAAAAAAAACACGAGACCTGACTTTTAACTTTTAATAAGTTGTTGATTTTGTGTTAAATAGGAGCCTCCAATAGTAGTGTGTTGTTCTGTTTTGTTTCACTGCCCTTGTGGCTTCACCACTCCATGCCAACTTTTTCATAAAGAAAGATAAAGACAAGGGACAGAAGATGACATACCCAGTAGAGCAGACACATTGCCGTGTGCAAGGACCCAGGCTTGAGTCTCCTGCCTTCGCCTTCAGTGGAGGACAATCCACAAGCAGTGGAGCTGTGATGCAGGTGTCTATCTACATCTCTGACTCTTTCTCCCACTACTTCTTCCTGTCTCTCACCCTCTATCAAAGAAGACAGAGGAGGAAGAAGAGGAGGAGAAAGGAAGAAAGAAAGAAAAAAGGGAAGGAAAGAAGAAAGAAAGAGAGAAACAGAAAAGAAAGGGAAAGCCAGTCTTCCTGGTTTAAGCCCCCGGCTCCCCACCTGTGGGCAGGATGCTTCACAAGTGGTGAAGCAGGTCTCCAGGTGTCTATCTCTGTCTCCATTCTCTCTGTCCTATCTAATAAAAATGATTAAAAAATAAAAAGGCCTCCAGGAGCAGTGGATTCATGGTGCCAGTGCTGAGCTCCAGTGATAACCAGAAGGGAAAGAAGGAAAGAAAGGAAGAAAGAAAGAAAGAAAGAAAGAGAAGAAAAGAAAAGAAAAAGAAAGCCAGAGGGGCTATTTCTTCTTCTTATGGAATAGTTGATAATTAGGAACTTAAAACAGGTTCAGCTGACAGGATACTACTCATGGTGATGTTTCCCTATAAATAAATACTGTGAAAAAAATAGCTGCTATAAAACTTAAGAAAATGTGAATTTTGTTCAGTTTTATGTTTTGGGTACTTTGGTAAAGATAGTGTCCGATACCAAGAATAAACCTTTGGGAAATTCTGTGTTTCTTCACAATGCCCTATAGAAGCATATGTATTGACACTCTTCTACCACTTCATTCAAATACAACTCCAAACTGCCTTATTGCCCACACATCTAAAAACGAGTTCCTTTTTTTTAAAAAAGCTAAATAGATCACTTTCTTTTTTTTCCAAAGATTTTTAAAAATATTTATTTCCTTTGTGTTGCCCTTGTTTTTATTGTTGTTGTAGTTATTATTGTTGATGTTGATGTTGGATAGGACAGAGAGAAATGGAGAGAGGAGGGGAAGACAGAGAGGGGGAGACAAAGACCTGCTTCACCTTTTGTGTGACTCCCCTGCAGGTGGTCCTTGTGCTTTGAGCCATGTGGGCTTAGCCCGCTGTGCTACCACCCAACTCCCAATAGATCACTTTCTTATCCCTCACTTTGTTACTTGTATAAAGACAGCAGTACTAATACCTTGTATGGTAGATGAGAAAGTTTTGTTGTTATTTTTTTTTTTTTGTCTCTAGGGCTCGGTGCCTGCACCATGAATCTACTGCTCCTGGAGGCTATTTTTTTTTCCTTTTGCTGTTTTATCCGTTGTGGTTATTATTGTTGTTATTGATGTCATTGTTGTTGGATAGGACAGAGAGAAATGGAGAGAGGAGGGGAGGACAGAGGTGGGGGGAGAAAGACAGACACCTGCAGATGTGCTTCATTGCCCGTGAAGCGATACACACACACACACACACACACACACACACACACACACACACACGGGGAGCCCGGGGATCGAACCAGGATCCTTATGCCAGTCCTTGCACTTTGCGCCATGTGCACTTAACCTGCTGCGCTACAGCCCGACCCCCCGGTAGATGCGAAAGTTAAGTTCATCAGTACACTTAAAACTCTCAAGTCGAGTGCTTGGTTCGTGACACATGTCCCATACATTTTAGCTTCTTGTGATTTTGGTTATTATTGTTACTACTATCAAATCCACAGGCACTGAGTCCTTTCTTCTTAACATATATTTTATTTGTGATTCAATAGTGGTATACTTACAAGACTATAATATAATAGGGGTATAATTTCACACCCCTCCCAGCTCCCCTCCATCACCCATAATTCCCCCAAGGCCATACGTATAAGTTGACTATATATTTTTTCTTCATTTTTTTTTTTTTACCAAGTTCATGTGTTTTGAGTCTCTATATCCCACTCATAAGTGCTATCTTCCTGTACTTGTCCTTCACTTCCTTAATTAGTTTAGTGATCATAATCATTGCCAGTCACACCCACTCGGTCCCAAAGGACACAATATAGTCTTTTTCTAATTGCTGACTAGTACCTCATTAAGTATATGTCCCATATCCTTTTTTTTTGTATTTATGTTTCAAATTAATGAATTTTATTCTATTGCTTTTTGCCCCTAGCTCTAAGTATTCCTCATAAGTCCCCCAATACACACACACACACACACACACACACACAATTTGAAACTTTTTCCCTTTATTGGGGGATTCATGTTTTACAGTCGACAGTAAATACAATAGCTTATACATGCATAATATTTCTCAGTTTTTCATATAACAATATTAAACATAACAATTCCACATAATAATTTTAAACTTTTAATCAGGAAAATGAAACGAAAAGGCCAGAGAAACATGTGAGCCCTTCGGGCAAAGGGCCTCTGTGTGGAAGGCAATGACCATTATTATTCATTTTCCAGGCCCTTCTTTCACTTCCACAACTTCCAGGTGTCCTTCCTTTATCCTCTTCTCTCTCAGATAAGAAAAACAGCTTCAGGGGCTGAGTGGTGGCACCCCTGATTGAGTGCGCCTATTATAATGCGCAAACACCCAGGTTCAAGCCTCCGGTCCCCACCTGCAGAAGGAAAGCTTCACAAGTGGTGAAGTAGTGCTGCAGGTGTCTCTCTGTCTCTCTCAATTTCTAACTGTCTCTATCAAATAAATGAAGATAACTAAAACATTTAAAAAATTGTTTTAAAAAAAAACCACTTCAGACTTCAAGTGTTCTTCAGAAACTCTTCCCTATCAATGTTGGGGAAAAAAAACAAAGGTGACTGCTCACAAAAGTTCCAGGTCCCAATGGAACCAGCGTATAGAGCCTTCTGGTCATTTTCCCCAAACAATACCTCTCTGGGAGTATGGAATAAAGTTCTTTTGGGGGTGCAGAAGAAAGGAGTTTCGTAGTTGCTTCTCTATGGGACATGGACTTTAGCTAGTCAGTCCATAACCCCCAGCCTGTCTCTATCTTTCTGTGGTAGGGGAGGCCTCAGGAGAGGTGAGTCTGGGACATCCACCCAGGGAGGTCATCTTCCCAGGAAGCCAGGATGAGATGGTAGTAGCCTCTGGGATTTGGTGACTGAAAGACAGTATAAAGCAGGACAAAATTTCTAATAAACCGGAGCCAAACAGTAGGATTAGTGCCAATGAAAATAGGGACTTTAAGGTAGAAGGAGGCTGGGATGTCTATTTTAGATGAGTTCCTAGGTGCCCAGGACTTTATTGGGTCCTTTCTTCATAATGATACTGTTTGAAATATTTAAATATATATATATATATATATATGATGTAAGAGCATGTGTCCTAACCTCCCCCCAAAAAAAAGAGAAAGAAAGAAAAAAGAAAACTACTTTAAGATAAGTAATAAGTTGGGCGTTCGGCGGTAGCACAGTGGGTTAAGCACACGTGGCGCAAAGCCCAAGGACCGGTGTAAGGATCCTGGTTCAAACCCCCGGCTCCCCACCTGCAGGGGAGTCGCTTCACAGGCGGTGAAGCAGGTCTGCAGGTGTCTGTCTTTCCCTCTCTCTGTCTTCCCCTCCTCTCTCCATTTCTCTCTGTCCTATCCAACAACGACGACAACAATAACTACAACAAGGGCAACATCAAGGGAAAATAAATAAATAAATATTTTAAAAAATAAGTAATAAGTTTAGAAGCTAAAGAAATTTTACTATGAACAAAAGAAAATGTGAATTGAAATGTTCAGTTTGATGGAAAAAAAGAATAAATGTGTTTTTATTGAAGCAAATCAAAGCACTGTTGGACTCTTAGTGTGAGGAAATAGAGGCCATCTGGAAAAAACTATTCCATTACACAGTGTGGACTAGATTCAAAGGACAACTGAAAAGCTAGGACATGAATTATGTGGGTCTTCTTTGGCCATATAATGTCACAGATAGCAAAGCAAACAGCAGGGGGCATAGTAATAGTTAATAAGTGGCAACAGAGTCATCAGACATCATTGATCATTTTTTTTGTGATATGTTTTTTTCTTACTAAGTAGTAGAAATGATAATTAAGTAGTAGAAATGTCTAAGCATGTGTTGATGGCATCATTATTTAACAGTGTTAGGAACTACTGTTAAAGATTTACTGATGAACATTTTCTTTAAAATAATTGGATTGTTTGGATTAGGCAGAGGGTAAAAGAAAAAGACCTGAAAACATAAAAGTAGACAATTTTTTTTTTTCCTCCAGGGTTATTGCTGGGCTCGGTGCCTGCACCATGAATCCACCGCTCCTGGAGGCCATTTTTTTCCCCTTTTTGTTGCCCTAGTTGTTGCAGCCTCGTTGCGGTTATTATTGCCATTGTTGACGTTGCTTTTGTTGTTGGATAGGACAGAGAGAAATGGAGAGAGGAGGGGAAGACAGAGAGAGGGGGAGAGAAAGACACCTGCAGACCTGCTTCACCGCCCGTGAAGCGACTCCCCTGCAGGTGGGGGGCCGGGGGCTCGAACCAGGATCCTTAGTTCTGTCCCTGCGCTTTGCGCCACATGCACTTAACCCACTGCGCCACGGCCCAACCCCCAGTAGACAATTTTTTAATTTGAATTGAAATGTTTTGCTTGCCATCATAATGTTTTAAAACATACGTGGGTTTAAATATTCTTCCTTTGTTAATTATAAAAGGAACATAGGAATAAACATCACATTGCAAGAACCTGCAAAATTGCAGATTTTGAAACAAATAGTCATAATGAAGTTATTAATATGTGCTCAGAAAAAAATAAATTTATACATACAGATAGCATTTATTATTACTGTTGTTCCATGATACTAATATAATATTATGGAATCTAAAGCAATGTTTTTGATCTGACTGAAGACACATATATTAAACACTTTGTTGTTTCTATGTGAATTACCATTGGGATTTATAGCCAATGATAGTTTTGAGCAGATAGTGAATGAAGAAAATAAAGTGTTGTTTTTAAGATTTTTGTGATCACAGTGACTGAGACTTCTTCAAAGAAAAGATGAAAAATTTCTGCAACAGGAGATTAGAATATATCTATCAGTATGCTTTCCAAAAAAAAGAATTGAGCTTTGCATTTAAAAAAATAAATCATAAGGGAGTTGGAGAACTGAGCTGTGGTGGATGGTATTCCAGTTATCTCTTCAATCAATTTTGTATAATGCTTTCGAAGCAGAATAACAAGTAATACAAAGTCATTTTTCAAGATGCTATATGTGCACACTCTCAGTTCTATTTTTGTATTCGTTGGAACAGGCACTTTATGCAAGGTACTCATAATACTCCAAGAACAAAGACCAATTTCCCTGAAGGTTATGAACACTCTTGAATTTTACAAATGCAAAAAAAAATCATTTTCATATTGTCACACTTAGATAATGAAGTGTGCTAGATTTACAGAGTCCCAGGAAGTATACTTAACATGTCTGATTTTTATTCCAAGATTCAGAAAGTGGCTGTAGGCAATTCTTAACAAGCATTGACAAGTAGTAATTAACAGTTGAGTACTGTGGAAGATGAAGAGGCTGAAAGGATTTGGGCATCAGCTTCTGAACATGAGTATCTTTTATTCCTGGGCAAATAGGCATCCAATTGATCTGTTTTTTTTTTTTTTTTTTTTAATCCGCCATCTAGGTTTAAGGATTGGGACATGAATCTCTGTATGACTGAAATGAACCACCTGTTGTCTTCAAATGGAAGTGTGGAAGAGGTCAAGTAAGGACAATACATTAATTCTTTTGGCACGTCACAGTCTTTTTGCTTGTTTTACTATGTGTAGAGCTGACAGTAGAAATGCCTCCCATTTGGATCTCCTTTACATGATTCTGTCCATGGTGGTATACATTCAAACACAAAACAGCCAGGAGGTAAGTAGGAGATTGCAACCTTCAAAAGTAGCTTTGCATTTACATGGTTTTGTTTGTTCTGTAATTGTATTGTGTCCTTCACAGAATATGTAGAAACAAACAAACAAAAAACAGTGCTTAGAGTGCAAGTAGCTCCCTGACATAATCAAGAGGGCAAACTCTGGGAATGCAGTAAGTGCTGATATTTTACCATCTTCCTCCCTATTGATGAAATTCAACTTGAATAAAAAGGAAAGAAAGAAAAAAAAAAGACAGAAAGAGAGGAAGGAAGAAAGAACACAGAAATTGGTTAGTTATTCTTAGTATGCACTCCCCCTGCCGAAAGTCCCCCCATCTTTGGGGACATGATCCTGCTTAAACTTGTCTTTCACACATTCCACACAGAGGACAGGGTTCTGAATGTGTACACAGTCTAGTCTTCCTTGGCTTGTTATGTAACTGCTGTTCTTGCTCATGATATAATTCTTATCAAAAAGACACCATGGGAGTCGGGCGGTAGCGCAGCCGGTTAAGCGCCATGTGGTGCAAAGCGCGAGGACCCGTAGAAGGAACCCGGTTCAAGCCTCCGGCTCCCCTCCTGCAGGGGAATCGTTTCATAAGCGGTGAAGCAGGTCTGGAAAAAAAAACAAAAGAAAAGAAAAGAAAAAGAAACCACAGGAGTCAGGTCCAGGTCGTGGTGCACCCAGTTGAGCACACATATTACAATGTAAAAAAAAGACCTGGGTTTGAGGTCACACCCCTGCCCCAACCCCCACCTGTAGGGAGGAAGCTTTGTAAACACTGAAGCAATATAGCAGGTGTCTCTTTTCCTCTCTATCAGCCTCTTCCTTCTGGATTTCTCTTCTGTTTCTATCCAATAAATCAATACAGAAAAGTGTTTTTGCCCATTTTTGTAAAAGATAAGACCTCATGATAAGATCACAGAGGAAAATCAAAATAGAAAAACATTTGAATGTGTGAATTCTGCACTGGTAGATCTGAATGTAATATGAGAGTGAAAGTATTAATATAGCTTAATAGTTTAGTAGTTGCAATACAACCCACAGATTCAAGCTACTAAGAAACAGAATCATGCAAATCTAGCCAACTATCAGAATCTTCTTTCTCTATGACTACATCTAATTGGTAAAAGAGAAAGAGAGCAGCGGTTGCACCTGGTAGAGTGCATGTTACCATGTGCATAGACTCCAGCTGAAGCCCCTGACCCTCCACCTGTAGGGTGAGGATGAAGGGGGCTTCACAAGTGGTGAAATAGTGCTGTAGGTGTCTCTTACTTCCTCTCTATCTCCTCTCTCTCTCTCTCTCAAGTTCTCTTTGCCTCTGTCCGAAATAAATTAGTAAATGATATTAGAAAAGAGATAGAAAAAGAAGAAGAAAGGAAAAGGAGAAAAAGAGAGAAAGAAAAATAGAAGAAATTAAACTGTGATATAAAAGCATGTTTTTAGGTCACCCTAGTTTGAGGCTTTACTTTTTTTTATTCCCTCTTGCTGCCCTTGTTGTTTTATTGTTGTAGTTATTACTGATGTCGTCGTTGTTGGATAGGACACAGAGAGAGAAATGGAGAGAGGAGGGGAAGACAGAGAGGGGGTGAGAAAGATAAGACACTTGCAGACCTGCTTCACCGCTTGTGATGCGACCCCTCTGTAGGTGGGGAGCGGGGGCTGGAACTATGATCCTTACACTGGTCCTAGCGCTTTGTGCAACGTGCACTTAGCCCACTGCGCAACCACCACAGATAGTCCAAGCAAAAGACCAGGGAAAAGGGAGGTAACAGAAATTGAGCAGACAACCTCTTTGAGTTCTGCCACTCGTTTTAATGAAATTTTATTTTGTTTGCTTGCTAAAAAAAATTTTTTTCCCACATGTTCCTCCATTCATTCTGTTTTAGAGGGAAGATTGAATGGGGATAAACACAACTTATGGGGTCTCATTAATAATCTTATTCTTCCTGGAATATTTAACTGTTTTAAATTAAACAAAATTAGTATAATCAGTTTTAGAACATTACATATACATGGGCAACAAGGGCCCATAACAATTTTTCTTAAAATTCTTTTCTCACTTATATATATACTTTGGAGATTCTGAAAGAGAATCCAAATAAATAAAGAGACTGATCAAGTCAAGAGTCTAGTCAAAAGGAGTCTAGAAGAAAGGAACAAAGAGAAAGAGAGAAAGGGAGAGAGAAAGAGAGAAGAAGAAAGATTCAGATCAGAACAAAGCATTTTTCTCATCTACTTGAAGCTAAATGTAGAAAATACTGGAATTAAGTTCTGAACCAAACTATGTTTATGACTACTTAGAAATTAGATAATGTTTTCCCTATGTGTATCACACATGTACATTTAAATAAATATGATGTGTTAGGTTAAATATGTGATAAATTATATGGTTTATTTCATATTCAGAATTTGATGATTTACAATTACTAATTGCTATTATCATATACCGCAATCAAGTAGAGTAGGAGAAAGTGATGATTATAATCAAGGGTCACATGGTCAGTTAGACCAGTTGTGGTAGCAGCATATAATAGAATTGTATAGAATTGTATCTTTGTAGGAACTACTACTCACTGAATATTTTTATTCAACAGTTGAACAACATTGAATTGAACAACTCAATAGATGAGGTGGTCAACAGAAGTATGCTTTACATAAATGATAACTTGGCTTTAATCCTTCATAGCCACATTAAAAAGAAAAAATCAAGGAAGATAAAACAAGTAAGCCATGATAGATAGAGCTATGCTTTAGTCTTTCTTCAATCCACCACGAAAAATTAAGAATATAGAGCCATGGAGATAGCTTGATATGGTGAATCAGCTGGATTTGCGTGCCTGAAGTTACAGTCTCCTGACCTTCCATGAGCCATGGCAGAGTAGTGCTCTGGTCTTTCTCTTCAGAATAAGTTGTAAAAAATAATAATACTTGAAATTCTAAATGTCACACATTGTTTTGACTTTATAACATTTGTCAAGATCTCTGTGAAGTTGTGCTTTTCTTTTCTTCAAAATAGTGAAACAGTTTAGGGAGATATAAGTACCTTCACAAGTCAGCAAGGATTCAAAATCTGAACTCAATTTGTTCTAGAGTCGATGTTCGTTCCTTTTATTACTATTCTTTTCTTTGTTTAGATAGTAACAGAGAGAAATTGAGAGGAAAGGGGGAGACAGGGAGAGAGAGAAAGAGAGAGAGAGAGAGAACTGCAACACCACTTCAATACTTGGGAAGCTTTCTCCCTGCAGGTGGGAACCAGGGTCTTTGTGTAAGGTAACATATGAACATATGTGCTTAACTAGGTGCACTACTGCCTGGTCACTTTACTTTTTTATTTTACCTTATTTTTTGGATCTGGGATTGCACATTCACATCTCAATTTCACCACTTCTGGGTCAACCTTTTTCATATAGATAGAGAAAAACAGAGAGAGTGGGAGAAATGTTATCAGTGCCAGAGCTTTCCCTGGTGCCCTAGGAAGGACTTTAACTTCGGCAACTTTGGCAAAGCATGAACCCTTCTTCATTAACCCTTCTTCGTGTCTCTCCAGCCAATTGTGTGTGTGTGTGTGTGTGTGTGTGTGTACTTTTTTTTGTTTTGTTTTGTTATGTAATTTATGGGCCTTCAGTATCTAGGCCAACTTCTTTAGATAGAAAGAGGGAGAAAATATACCACAATACTTTTCCTCAATGTGGTGGCTGCTAAGCTTGACTCTAGGTCATATGCATGACAGACCAGGCAGCTTCCTAGGTGAGCTATGTGCCAGTCCCCAAGGCTTATATATAGTTTCTCATTATTTATAATCACTCTATAAATTTGTCTTTGTCAAAACTCAAAATGATTTCATTTTGGACATTTGCACCTGAATTAAGAATCCTTTGTATCAAATGTATACAAATGGTTGATAGTTACTTACGTATCATGAATCACAGCTAGCCATATAGAGTATCTCTCCAATTATAACGGTCATATATTAATTTCATTAAGATTAATGGAATGACTCATACTAATGCTTGGTGCCATAACAAGCAGGTGTATTGAAGGCATGGTACTTAGTCACATGATGTTCCTTTGTGATAACAGAGTAGTTGTCAGACCAGTATCAACAACAATTCCTGAAGGAAGACTCCGAGAAGCAGCTTACTTTGAAAATTTTCCCTGGGGAAATGGATTCTATTTTAAGTGAAAATGCAAGACAGCTAAATTTCTCACAAGTAAAATCCTTTTCATTGTACACATATTTTTTGTTTAAGATTAACAGTCTTACAAGCTTGTTTTCTTGTAAATATGTGAAAATATTAGTGCAAGGGAGGAATAAAAACTAAGTGGTATGAAATAATACTTTGGAACTTTTTTTTTCTTTTCTTTTACTTTGGATCTTAAAGCAGCATTCAAATGATGTTGCCCTTAAAAGAATGTCAAGGTTACTGTGTAAGTGGTTTCCAATTTTTCAAAGAAACAAATGTAAAACAAACAAACAACAACAAAAACCAAGTATCATTTGTCACAGTCTAAAGGCCGAATTCAATTTTACTATTTATGCCACTTACTTCTAAGAATTCAAAATACTACTATAGATAATAAGTACTCACAATTAGAAATTTGCAAGCACATTTATGACTTCAAATGTGTTACATATAGTACTTTACTTAATCTTAATTTTAAAATATGTCTTTTCCAGTCTTTAGTAAAATTATCACTGTCTATGGTGATTTTTTGGAAGGCAAATATTTAGTCTTTCTCTTCTGTTTTTTTATTCTTTGCCTGTTTGGAATACTACCATACAACTTACATAATGCACTCTATTACTTTTTGCTGGGCTAGCTTCTCGGGCGGGAGAGATGGATCCAGGAGCCAAGCTCGTGGAAGTCGCAATACAAATCTTTATTCATCTGAGTGCCCCAGAGTCGGGTGGTAGCACACCTGGTTAAGCCAAGTGGCGCAGACAGCAATGGCCAGCGTCTGCCTCCCTGCCTGCACGCCTGCCCTCCTCCAGGTCGGGACACGGAAAGAGAAAGAGAAGAGAGAGAAACCAGAAACAGAAGTGGCTTTATAGGATAAAACCAGAGGTGGCAAGTCGGAAACGGAAATGGCTAGGAAAAGGGGGTGGAGAAAGGAAAAAAGCATGCTGGGAACTTCCTTAGCAACTGTTGCAATGGTTTTAACTGGTGAGATTAATGTTACCCTGCAGGCAGGGTGGGTCTCAAGATAGAAAAGAGATAGATAATGGCGGGGGGCTGGCTTAGTGCCCAACAACTTTTGTCACCTTTTAGGAATTTCTCTACATATCCTAAGCAACAACAAAAAACATGAGAAAAAGTATCAATGATCTGTAAATGATCTCTGTAAAAATAACTAGATTACAAATTATTCCCACCCTTTTTATTCGTAATTTGATGCACTGAGACAAAATAACTTGTTCTTAGGTTGAACTGTGTTCCTCCAAAAAATATATTGAAGTTCTAATCCTTGTGAATTTGACCTTATTTGCATGTAGTCTTTGCTGTTGCAGTCAAGAGTAGGTCAAATTGAATTAACATCAATTGTGACTCAATGATTTCTGATATCTTCATTCAGCAGGGGAAACTCAGCCACACAAAACACACACAGGTAGGGTCCAGGCACACAGGTACTATGTACTATGTCCAGGCACACAGGTACTATGTACTATTAAATGCACACATTACAATGCACAGGACCCAGGTTCAAGCCCCTGGTCCTTAACTGCGAGGGGAAAGCGTCACTGGTGGTAAAGCAAGGCTGCAGGTGTCTCTTTCTCTCCCTCTCTCTATCTCCCTTCTCCCTCTCAATTTCTCTGTCTCTCTATCCAATAATAAATAAAAATATATTTTTTTAAAATACACAGATTAAGTAGGCTTTGTGACAACAAAAACAAGAGATTGGAGTGCTACATATACAAGTCCAGGAAAAGTAACAGCTGCCTGCAGTCAAGCAGAAACTAAGGAGTGAGGAAACCTTCACCATGACCCTGAACACACCCTTACTTCAGATTTGTGACTTCCAAAACTGAGAGGATGAAGACCTGTTGTTTAAAGCCACGCAGTTTGTGGTAATTTGTTGTAGTTTGCCTTCTTTGTGTGTTATATTACCCAAACCTGCAAGATTTATATTGAATCACCATCAGTATAGGATTAAATAAGGGAAGCACTGAGACACCTGATGACTAAGGAAGATAAAAGAAGGACCCCATGGCAAGGGAGACAATTTAGTGATTATGCAAAGGGATTCTCCTGCCTGAGGCCCCAAAGTCCCAAGTTCAACCCTCCTCACTACAATAACTCAGAGTTGAGCAGTGTTCAAGTTAAAAAAAAAAAAAGGAAAGAAAGAAGGAAAGAAAGCAAAGAAGAGAAAGAGGGAAGGAGAGAGAAAAAAAAAAGAAAGAAAGAAAGAGAGAAAGAAAGAAAGGAAGGAAGGAAGAAAGAAAGAAAGAAAGAATGAAAGAAAGAAAGAAAGAAAGAAAGAAAGAAAGAAAGAAAGAAAGAAAGAAAGAAAGAAAGGAAGAAATCCCCAGGGGGCCAGGCAGCGGTGCACTGAGTTAAGCGCACATAATCCAAGGACCAGGGCAAGGATCCAGGTTGGAACCCCTGGTTCCCCACTTACAGGGGAGTCACTTCACAAGTGGTGAAGCAGGTCTGCAGGTGTCTATTTTTCTCTCCCCCTCTGTGTCTTCCCCTCCTCTCTTGATTTCTCTCTGTCCTATCCACCAACAACAATAACAACAAAACGGAAAAAATGGCGGCCAGGAGTAGTGGATTGGTAGTGCAGGCACTGAGCCCCAGTAATAATCCTGGAGGCGAAAGAAAGGAAGAAAGAAAGAAAGGAAGAAAGAAAAAGAAAGGAAGAAAGAAAGTCTCCAAATCACTAGCAAGTATACATTGAGAACAGTAGTCAAAACTGAAAAGGGATTTAGACTGTGAGTGCTTGCTAGAGTCCATGATAGAATAAGGTCTAATGATTAAGGATACTTAAGGAATCCAACCTATGTTAACTCCCAGAAGTAGGAAACCAAAAAAGGGTCCTTCCAGGGGAACTCTTCTTTAAATATGGTAGAACTGCAGCCAAATCATTTTTCTGTCAGATAAATTCTGATTAAAATACGAAAATTAGCAACAAACAAAAGTAGACAGATGTTTAAAAGAAAGAATGCTTAGTGAATGTGTCTGGTTTGGTATATGTCTCCTGGTTTGTTTGTCTGTTTGTTTTCTCAACCATCTTAAAAGCATCAGACATTCAGTTGGAAAAAAACAAAGGCTAAAACTCAAGAGACATTTTTTTTTTCTTTCCTCCAGGGTTATTGCTGGGCTCGGTGCCTGCACCATGAATCCACTGCTCCTGGAGGTCATTTTTCCCCCTTTTGTTGCCCTTGTTGTTGTAGCCTCACTGTGGTTATGATTATTGCCATTGTTGATGTTGTTCATTGTTGGATAGGACAGAGAGAAATGGAGAGAGAAGGGGAAGACAGAAAGGGGGAGAGAAAGATAGACACCTGCAGACCTGCTTCACCGCCTGTGAAGCGACTCCCCTGCAGGCGGGGAGCCGGAGGCTCGAACCCGGATCCTTATGCCGGTCCTTGTGCTTTGCGCCACATGCGCTTAACCCACTGCGCCACCGCCCGACCCCCTCAAGAGACATTTCTTACCTACGGAACCAAGGAGGCGCTCAAGATGGCCAAAGCTCTCAGAGTGAGGATGTCCAGAAGGATGAGAGATGGAGGGCCTCAGAGTCTGTGGCACTTTTCTGACTTGCTCTGGGGCCATACAAGAACATAGTAAACTGAAGTTAGTCTAAATTGAAGCACGCCCAACATATGTGGGCCTGTTCCTGTTTGAGATGAACCTAGCTAATTGCCTGCTAAAACATAAATAGCAACATTTGGGAAGAAGAACAACAGAATGCACAATGTCAGGCATGCAAAGCAAAATTACATCCAAAGAGCTATAAAACAGGATTCTTGAGCTTACTTTGTTTTATTTACATTATTATTATTATTATTATTGCCTCCAGGGTTACCGCTGGGGCTCATTGTTGGCACTACAAATCCACTGCTCCTGGAGAGCCTTCCCCCCCCCCCATTTTATAAGATAGACCACAGAGAAATTGAGAGATATCAGGGAGGCAGAGAGAGAGACAGAGAGAAAGACAGACACCTGCAGGCCTGTTTTACTCCCTGTGAAGCTTTCCTCCTGCAAGTGGGGAGTCTGGGGGCTCCAACAGGGCTCGTTGTACAGGTCCTTGGGCATAGTACTATATATGCACTTAACCTGGTGTGCTACTGCCCAGCCCACTATTTTTATTTTTGAAGTAGACAGAGGGAAATTGAGAAGAAAGTGAAAAGACGATAAAGAAAGACACATAGAGTATTGTTAGACATTGGCAGCACTGTTCCACAGCTCGTGAAACTTCCCCCTCCTGTACAGGTGAGGAGTAAGAACTCGAATCTGGGTCTCTGTGCACGGTAACATCTGTGTTCTGCAAGCTGTGCTCCTACATAGTCTATTTTACGGTTATTGTTATTTTGTATAGCACATATGAGTGGGATCATACAGAATTTGCTTTTCTTTGGTATATATGTCAGTAAATAAAATACCCCCTCAGTCAGTATATCCAAGATAACACAAATAGCAGGCTTCTTCTTCTTCTTCTTCTTCTTCTTCTTTTCTTCTTCTTCTTCTTCTTCCTATTCTCCTCCTCCTCCTCTTCCTCCTCCTCCTCCTTCTTCTTCCTATTCTCCTCCTCCTCCTCCTCCTCCTCCTCCTCCTCCTTCTTCTTCTTCTTCTTCTTCTTCCTATTCTTCTCCTCCTCCTTCTTCTTCTTCTTCTTAATAACTAAATGTTATTCAATTGTGTTTGTCTACCACACCTTCATTATCCATTTATCAGTTGATAGCCTCTTCAGTTGTTTCTAAATCCTGGCTATTATAAATAATGCTTCTATAAACATGGGGTACATATACTTCTTTGAATTAGTGGTATTGTATTTGGGGTTTAAATAATTAATGGGGAGTGAATAGATCATGTGGAATTTTTTCTTTTCCTTTTTTTCCCTTTTTTTTTTTTAGAGAAATCACCATACTGCTTTCCATAATGACGACACCGATTTACATTCCCACTAGCAGTGTACAAGGTTCCCTTCTCTCTATCCTCTCTAAATTAGTTCTTTTTTGGGGGGGGGTTGGAGGGGATAATAGCCAATCTCACAGATGTGAAGTGGTAATCTCATTGCTCTTCAGCTTTTGGTACCCATAAAATCTGTAACTATCTTGCTGGACATATTCTGCTGTTTATACCATCAATGGCTCAAAAGATACCAAACTGGGGATCACGCCAAACTTAAGTTCAAGATTCTGGAGTCCTTGACCCTTCCCAACTATGCAAACCCAAGGTGTAGGGATGCATAGACCTGACCTGTAGTGAGACTTGAAAATATGTGTCCAGGTCATGCAAATGAAATCTTTAAGGCAACACTAAGACTGACATGCTGGCCATGTCAGTTGTAGTTACTCTTTACTCTGAGAGTGTACTCTTTTGTGTATACCAGTAATATAGGTGAGGGTTTTACAAAATTATTGGGTGAGATGATTTATAGAAGTACTGGTGTCACATAGATACAGTTCTTTATCTCCCTGTGATAGATGACAACATACCATACCCTGCACCAGCCTGTCACCCTCCTGCCCCAGAGGACACTGGGTCCTAACCCCTCTTTGAAATCACTAGAGCAGAGTGCTTACAAAGTGCTCTAGATGGATTTTGCTTTCACTCTACATAAGGCAATAGGACTGAGGTCAAAATAGAAGAGACTGACTACGTATTTTTGCTGCTCTGATGTCAAGTTTGACTGTCGCCCCACCAGATATTCGTTGGGATGCGGCACCGTCTAAGTTCATTTCCCACGTCTACGCTCGACCGGACCTGCCAATATACGCGGATATCTTCGCCCACCCTGTCCCACGCTTGACGTCTCGTCACCCAATCTGGTCCCCGACGCCTACACTGAACTTCTCTGTTCCAGACTCTTGGAAACAGAGCTGGCAGTCAGCTGAGGTCAAGAACAAACACCTCATCACAGACCCCTGCAAGCGTCAACCCGGCTTTGACCTGGCACGTTATGATTGGGCCCTCCTCAATCGCTATCGAACAGGCCATGGCCGGTGCGCCGCTATGTTCCATCGCTGGGGAGCCAGAGACGACCTGAACTGCCCCTGCGGCTCCAGACAGACTATGACCCACATAGTCAACGACTGCCACCTCTCCAGATTCAAAGGAGGTCTCGAAACTTGACATCAGGCTCAACCTGACGCTGTTGACTGGCTACGGAAGAAGGGCAAACGCTAGAAGAAGAAGAAGAACTGACGTTAAAGAAAGCAAAGAAAAAGGAATTGTCAATGTGTTTCCACCACCTATATTTACCTACTTATACTTTCTTGTATTTTCTTTTTAAAAAAGTACCCATAGTCCTTTGAATTACTCAAGAAACAAATGTGCAAGTATGACCACTTAAAAACTTGTCAGCAGGGGGCCGGGTGGTGGTGCACCTAGTTAAGCACACACATTACAGTGTATAAGGACCAGGGTTCAAGCCCCCAGTCCCCACCTTCAGGGGGAAAGCTTTGCAAGTGGTGAAGCAGGGCTGCAGGTGTCTATCTGTCTCTCTCCCTCTTTATAGCCCCCTTCCCTCTTGATTTCTTTCTCTATCCAATAAATAAAGATAATAAAAAATTTTTTTTAACCTTGTCAATGTTAAACAATATTTTAGACAGCACTGATCGTGTGCAACATTTTTGCATGGGGTCCAATAAAAAACTGATAATAAATGGACAGAGAGAAAAGTAAAGATATTTTTGTAAAACTGGTAACTATGGATACTACTTTAGTCAAAATACTAAATGTTCTTAAATTTAGTATTAAGACAAGAGGAAGTGAAAGTAAGGGAATTGTTGAACTTCACATGTCTCTTACCACATGAAAACTCATTTCCTAAAATATGTTTCTAAGGTTAATTAAAAAAAAAGGCAGGTGTTAATGAAAATTTAAACTGTTGGGGACATTAAGCTTTTTAAAACAAAACATTAAATGCTTCAATTTTTAGAAAATATTTATCAGTATAGTGTGAAGAATAGGAATATTCTTCTCTCTGGTTTCTCTGTTGTGAATTGTATCATTTTTATACCATTTCAGTTACTGCAGTCACATTCAATTGTTTAATAATTCTCATGGTAGTTTTGCTCTCTGTTCAAATGCATTCAAAGTTAACATTATGCTTTCACTTCTTACTTCTTGTTCCTAAATTCTTTGAGACATCTGAGTTTTGTGATCAAGCTTGTAGAAAAACCCATAGGTGCCAGCTGAGTGCACATGTCCCAAAGCATATAAACCTGGGCTCAAGCCCTTGGTTCCCACCTACCAGGGGGAAGCTTTGCCAGGGTCCTAGAGGTAGTGAAGTGGATAAAGCATTGGATTCTCAACCTTGAAGTACTGAGTTCAATCCCTGGCAGCACATGTACCAGAGTAACGTCTGGTTCTTTCTCTCCTCCAGTATTTCTCATGAATAAATAAATAAATAATTTTTTAAAAAGTTAACAAAACAAAAAATTCATAGGTGCTATTTTTCTGAGTAGTTTATTAATTATAAACAACTGTATGGGTGGGTGAAATAGCTCACTTATATGTGTTCCTGGCTTGCCAGGAATTGATCCAGGATTGAACCCAATCCCCACTGAACTGGAGGACACTTTGGTGTTATGTTCTATTTCCTTCTCTCTCTCTCTCTCTCTCCCTCTCCCTCTCCCTTTCTCTCTCTCTGTTTGTCTGTCTGTCTGTCTCTCTTTCTATCTGAAAAGTCAACCCAGAGCAGTGAAGCCTGGGCAGTTACCAAAAAAAGCATGTCAAAATAATATTTTTCAAATACCACAGGCTGCCCATAAAATAAAATCATATAGTAACTGAAATAGAATATTCCTGACAACACCGTTTTCCCCTGAGAGTTTTGTAGATTATTTTCAATTTTTAATATGCATGTAAGCTATTTGAAGATGTGTTTTTAAAAAATGCAGTAAGTCTGGCATTGCACTAAAGACTCTGCACTCCTAACCTGATTTTGTCAATAATATTCAACTGCAGACCCCACTTTGCTAAGCATGTTTGTGAAATGTGCCTCATTCTCTTTGGACTTAGAATGCTCTGATGGAGAAGTCCAGTGCCAGCTGTATTTCTCCCCTCTTGAAGATGATTTGCTTCTTTCTGACTGAAGATTCATCCTTCAGATTTGCTTGGCATATTGAATTTGAGCATTCTCTACCAGATGTTCCTAGGGAAAAAAAAGTTTTCTTTTAATTTGGAGTTGCAATGTTTCTTTTTATTTATGGGATCTTCTTGAATCTTTTTTTTCCCTCCAGGGTTATTGTTGGGGCTCAGTTTCTGCGCTACAGATCCACTGCTCCTGGAAGTCATTTTTTTCCCCATTGTTGTTGTTAATGCTGTTATTGTTGTTGTTTTGCTGATGTTGTTATATACGACAGAGAGAAATTGAGAGAAGGGGGAAGACAGGGAGAGGGTGCTTAACCTGATGTGCCACCATCCGGTCCCCTGCTTGAATTTAATACATCTCTCATGCCATTGGATGGGGACCCTACCTTATGGTGGAAAATTACTTTTATTGGATTATCTTAATCTGTGTTCTGGATCTCCTAGTTCTTTTTTTATTGCTTCATTCTCTATTTTTAAAAATATATTTATGCATTCATTTTAATTACTCAGTAAGACTTTTTTAATTAAAAAGTCTTCTGTGTCAGAAACTTAGGCTGAGTTGGGTGTGTGTTTGCTATTCTTTTTACGTTTTGAACTGTTATGTAATCATATTAATTGGGATTTTGTGCTGACTTATCTTAGGGAAATTTTAACCTCTTTTTATTCTACTGTGCTTTCCTCAAAATGTGGTTCAGTGCCCTCTTGTGTGCAATATTCTTCCCCACCCCTAAGATATCTGAGTAATTACCACAATTACCACACTATTACGTTTCTTTCTCAGGTTTAAAGCCTAGTACCTAGTGTTGGCTCTGATATAGTGCAGTGACTCTCTTGCTATTTCTTTTTGTTGTTGTATTGTGTTGTGCTTTGTTTTGTTTTATTCGATCAGGCAGAGAAAATGAGCAGGGAGGGGGAGGTAGAGAAGGAGAGAGAAAGATACACACCTGCAGATCTGCTTCAGATTGAGTTCCTGCCGCATTCACCACAGCTCCTGAGTCTTATTCCACAGCTCCTGACTTCTTTTAATTCAAACTTTGGGTCATTTCTCAATTCCCCCATTGGACCAACTCTGGGGCTGGAGCTTTTGTATTGTATGCAAGCAAAAATTCGCCACTTACAAAATAATTCTTTAACAAAAGGTTAATTTTATTAGCTAGGAGATAAGGTTTTCTTCTAAGGGAGGTGGAATTTAAGTTTAATGCCTCTATTTTTATCATGCTCATTTTTGGCTTTCCTAGCTGATCCTTCTTTTATTAATCCCAATGTGAAGCTATTTAAAAATTTATATATACATATATATATGAGCTTGAAGGGATCATGTTAAGTGAGATAAGCTAGGAAGAGAAGGATGAATATGGGATGATCCCATTCATAGAAGTTGAAAACTAAGAACAGAAGAGAAAATACAAAGCAGAACTTGGACTAAAGTTGGTGTTTTGCACCAAAGTAAAGAACTCTGGGGTGGGGGGTAGGGGGTGTTAAGATCCTGGAACATGATGGCAGAGGAGGATTAGGTGGGGGGTTAGATTATTATGTGGAAAACTGATAAGTATTACATATGTATAAACTACTGTATTTTACTGTTGACTACAAACCATTAATCCCCCAATAAAGAAAAAAATATATATAGGGCAACATGGTGTGTCACCCAAAATTTATGGGTCTCTCCCATGTGTATAGAAAGAATATTAATAATTTAATTTTGGGAGGGAGATAGCATACTGGTTATTCAAAGATACTCTTATGACCAAGACTCTGAAGTCTCAATTTCAATCCTCCTTACCACCATAAGCCAGAGCTGAGCAGCTTTCTGGTTAAAACAATAATAGTAATAACAATTTAATTTATTCCTCTTTATATAGTTCAGTAGCTAAAATATTAATAACATTTCTTTTTCTTAATAACTGACTTCTCTTTTTCTCTTCTCCACCTGCGTCCAGAAGAACTCAGAGAGTTACAGGAGAATTTCTTTTCACCCCCACCACAGCATCCATCTAAGAGTGAAACTCATTCTTTATTTCAGCGTGCCACCCCTACATGTTTACTAACCCTCTGTTTGAACAGGGGCAAAGTAAATAAATCCAATCAGCTTGACAGTCTTTGGATTTAGAAAAGAAAAGTTTTCACCATGGCTTTTGGGTAACCATATCGTTTTTGCACAAGGAGTAGGGTATAGGCTGTGCTTGTGTGAAGCCCAAGGTTCAACATTCAGTGCCACGCGGGCCAGAGTGCTTTCTGCTCTTTCTCTCGAAAGTAACTAAGTGAGTAAATAAAGTAATAAATACATGGGGGGCCAGGCAGTGGCGCAAGGGGCTAAGCGTGCATAGCACAAAGCACAAGGAGGGGCGCAAGGATCCTGGTTGGAGCACCTGGCTCCCCTCCTGCAGGTCTGCAGATATCTGTCTTTCTCTCCCCCTCTGTCTTCTCCTCCTTTCTCAATTTCTCTGTCCTATCCAGCAACAACAGCGACAACAACAAAATGATAATAGCAACAACAACAATAATGGAAAAAGAGAAGGCTGCCAGGAGCAGTGGATTCATCGTGCAGGCACCCAGCCCCAGTGTTAACCCTGGAGGCAATACATAAATAAATAATAATAAGTACTTAAGCAATTTATAGTTAGGGCCTGTAGGAGGCTGGATGGGGAGAACAGGAAGAGTCAAGTGCTTTGTTTTTCTTCAAGGACGCCTCTAATTCTTACTTTCAGAGCATTGGTAACTTGCAGCTGTTAAGTTTTCTTTGCTGGTAATCCTTTTAAAACTGAAGTCAGGTCCACTTCACACATTCATTTAACATTCCACAGTGCCTCCCTATCTCTTCGAGCCTGATAAGGAAAACCTTATATTAACCTAATGGCCTGTAAGGATCCCTCACCTTGTTCAGTTCTCTCTGCTCAAAGCCAAGCCAACCGGCCTCCTTGGTATCTCTGAGGTATACCAGATGTTTACCTGCCTCAGGTTCTGCTACCTGTAACATTCCCCTCTTCACCGCATTCCATATCCGCAGGCTTTTCTTCTTCTTGAATTTTTAAAATTTTTTGTTTGTTTCTCAACTATGCTCTCCAGTGACCTTCTCGCCCCAAGCTATTTTATAACTTCAATTCCTATCCCTACTGTTTGTTTGCATTTCTTGCTCTTTCTCTCTTTATTTTTTATAAAAATTTTTATTATCTTTATTTATTGGATAGAGACAACGAGAAATCTAGAGGGGAGGGGAGGGAAGATAGACAGACACCTGCAGCCCTGCTTTACCGCTCATGAAACTTTACCCTTGCAGGTGGGGACTGGGGGCTCGAACCCAGGTCCTTGCTCACTGTAATGTGTGCGTTCAACCAGGTGTGCCACCACCCAGCCCCCATTTTTCTCTGATGTACCTATCACTTCCCAATATATCACATCACTTACTTTTAATCTTATTTACTGGCTGTTTCTCTTGCTCACTTTCCACTACAAGGGCAGAGATTTTTCTAGTTAAAAATATTGACAGTATCCTAGGGGCTCTTGATGTAACTTAGTGGTAAAGCACATGTCTTGCATGTATGAGGTCCTGGGTTTAATACCACACATGCATGTACACACACATACACAGAGTATCCTCACATAGTATTTAATACATGTTGATCAAATTTACCTGTTTATTTATTGTTTCTTTTGCTCATCACAATATTGAGGGAGAGAACAATTCTGAGGACATTGTTACTACTCCTTTACGTTTCCTTATTTTTTAAATTATTATCTTTATTTATCTATTGGATAGTGACATCTAGAAATTGGGAGGGGAAGATAGAGAGGGACAGAGACAGAAACAACCGTGGGGACCAGGGATTCAAACCCCGTGTTTTTGTGCGCTATAACATGTGCATTCAACCAGGTACTCCACCACCCAGACCCGCCTTCTTATCTTTTCAAGAGTCTATTTAACTATCTCAATGGAGGCTAGTCTTGTTTCTAAAAATGTATGCTGGCGTGTAAAAACCTAATCAGTAGCCATTCATACTCATTCAAACTATATCTTTAATCAAAACAAGATCAGAATTCTTTGTTTAATGGAGTAACTTAGATACATATACCTAGGTAATATACTCTCCACTTCTCTGTATTGAACATCTATTTTGGTGATAAAATAGCTCTGGAGAAAGATAAATGAGAATATTGGAAGTTTATTTTGACTCCTTGCTTTTGGTTCATTTATTTTCCATCTCTTATATTTTTCCATAAGGTGACAAGGAATATTTTATGAGTGAAGCTTCTTCAGATGGGTAGTGCTTCTGTATGTGGTTGAGTTTCTTTTTTAAAAAATATTTTAGTTTATTTATTTATTTATTCCCTTTTGTTGCCCTTGTTGCTTTATTGTTGTAGTTATTATTGTCATCGTTGTTGGATAGGACAGAGAGAAATGGAGAGAGGAGGGGAAGACAGAGAGGGGGAGAGAAAGATAGACACCTGCAGACCTGCTTCACCACCTGTGAAGCGACTCCCCTGCAGGTGGGGAGCCGGGGTTCGAACCGGGATCCTTATGCCGGTCCTTGTGCTTTGCGCCACCTGTGCTTAACCCGCTGCTCTACAGCCCGACTCCCCTGTGGTTGAGTTTCTAACTTTCAAGTCCCTGGTGGTTTTCTTGAGTCCTTGAATCTCTAGACACTTCAGAAGGGAACTGAGCTCCAGCTAGTTCCTTCACCAATATTGAAAGTATTTTATATAAAACCCAGAGGCCAGGCGGTGGCGCACCTGATTAAGCACACACATTACAGTGTGCAGGGACCTGGGTTCAAGCCCCTGGTCCCCACCTGCAGGCAGGGAGGCTTCACAAGTGGTGAAGCAGGGCAGCAGGTGTCTCTCTATCTCTCTGCCTCTCTATCTCCTTTTCCCCCTCTCAATTTCTGGCTGTCTCTATCCAATAATAAATCAATAAAATATATATTTTAAAAAACCCAGAGGACCATAAGTGAAATATTGATATTTCAACACTTATACCAAAACATATGTAGTCCAATGATAGAGAAGTCCTTCTCACAAGCCTACTGTGGCCTGATCTACGAATCATAACAGCTAAATCCTTTGTTACTTTGATATTTTTTCTAGTCAGCTGTCACAAGACATTTGTCAACTAGAATGTAGATTTATTTGATAAGTAGATTAAATGTGAATAGTCACCATCTTTACGTGCTGGGTGCCATGCCAAGTACTTTATCTGCATCATTTATGTTAATCTCACCATCATCTAATGATTTAGGTAAATCAAATAGAAACTTTCAAAGATTAAAATCATGAACCTCAAGCAAATATGAAATACGATAATATGTCCAAGGTTTATTTAAGTTACTAGATAATGAGGAAACCAGTAAGATGTCCTAACTAATTCAAAGATCTACACATATACAGATAAATAAGGATGAAGAAATGGGTCTACCAAAATATGATATCTAAATATACTATATAAATGTGATGATGCATTTGCATTCCATAAACACAGTTCACTTTTTCTTTTTTTACTTTTAATTGATAGGAGTGTACATAAACACCATTCCCACCACCAAAAGACTGTGTCCCATCCCCTCCCTCCCTCCACTCCTGCCCCATGAAGCTGAACATCCAACCTCACCCTCACCCAGGGTTTTTACTTTGGTGCCCTACTACAAATGTAGTCAGATCCTGCTTTGAGTTTCCTTTTCTGTTATTCTTCTCAACTTCTGTTGATGAGTGGGATTTTCCCATACTCATCTTTATCTTTCTGACTTAGCTCACTTAACATAATTCCTTCTAGCTCCATCCAAGATGGGTCAGAGATGGTGGGTTCATTGTTCTTAATAGCTGCGTAGTATTCCATTGTGTATATATACCACAGCTTTCTCAGCCACTCATCTGTTGTTGGGCACCTGGTTTGCTTCCAGGTTTTAGCTATTACAAATTGTGCTGCTATGAACATAGGTGTCACATTTTTAAAACATAATATCTCATTTATTTATTTATTTACTTAACTATTCATTTAATGGAAAGGGAAGGAGAGAAATTGAGAGGAAGGGGAAGACAGAGAGACAGAGATACCTGCAGCACTACGTCACCCCTTGTGAAGCTTTCCCCCTGCTGGAAGGAGACAATCACCTTGTGCCTGGTAACATGTACTCAAGCGGGTGCACCACTGCTTAGCCCCAAGCACAGTTCACATTTTTTATGGACAAGAATCCCAACAATTTGCACTAGGATCAGTATTTTACATTTTATGGTGCTATAAAATAATTCTAAGACAATGAAAGAGGCAGATGACTCAGAGAAATACTCTGGGCCAGAAACTCAATGCTTTGCCCGTTTCAGAGTTTTCACTGCTATTGCAGCGTTTTCCAAACAGTATCGTTATTTCAATACATAACAGTATTGCTATGAGAGCTCAATATAAAGCAATGAAAAAATTCAGCTTTATATGCATAAGGTATTCAGTTGCTGTACTCTGGTCTCTCCCCCCCCCCCCAATGTATAAATAATATTGAAGCAAGCATTGTAGATCTCACTTCACATTTTTTTTGCCTCCAGGGTTATTGCTGGGGCTCAGTGCCTGCACCATGAATTCACTGCTCCTGGAAGCCATTTTTCCCCCCTTCTTTTGTTGCCCTTGTTGTAGCCTTGTTGTGGTTATTATTGTTGTTGTTGATGTTGATGTCGTTCATTGTTGGGTAGGACATCAAGAAATCAAGAGAAGAGGGGAAGACAGAAAGGGGGAGAGAAAGATAGACACCTGCAAACTTGCTTCACTGCCTGTCTAGCGACTCCCTTAGAGGTGGGGAGCCAGGGCTCCAACCAAGATCCTTACTCTGGTCCTTACACTTAACTCCGGGATCCTTACACTTGTGCTTTGCACCACGTGCGCTTAACCCACTGCGCTACTGCGGGATCCCCCCCCCCCACTTCACATTTTTAAAAATATTTATTTATTTTTCCTTTTTGTTGCCCTTGTCGTTTTATTGTTGTAGTTATTGTTATTGACGTCATCGTTGTTGGATAGGACAGAGAGAAATGGAGAGAGGCGGGAAGACAGAGAGGGGGAGAGAGAGAGAGACACCTGCAGACCTGCTTAGCCGCTTGTGAAGTGACTCCCCTGCAGGTGTGGAGCCAGGGCTCGAACTGGGATTCTTACGCTGGTCCTTGCACTTTGCACCACCTGCGCTTAACCCGCTGCGCTACCGCCAACTACCACACTCCACATTTTATACACACAGAATCTCAAAGTGGGATCCAGTAGGTGATGCACCCAGTAGAGCACACATATTCCCATGCAGCAAGGACACAGGTTCAAGTCTTGTTCCTCACCTGGGAGGGGGTGGGCGGGTGGAAGGAGGAGCTTCACAAATGCTAGAACTGAGCCACAGGTGACTCTGTTCCCTTTCCCCTTCCCTATTTCTCTGTCTCTATACAAAAAGAATGAAAGGGGAGTCGGGCTGTAGCGCAGCGGGTTAAGCGCAGGTGGCGCAAAGCACAAGGACCGGCATAATGATCCCGGTTCGAACCCCGGCTCCCCACCTGCAGGGGAGTCGCTTCACAGACGGTGAAGCAGGTCTGCAGGTGTCTGTCTTTCTCTCCTCCTCTCTGTCTTGCCCTCCTCTCTCCATTTCTCTCTGTCCTATCCAACAACGACAACAACAATAATAATTACAACAATAAAACAACAAGGGCAACAAAAGGGAATAAATAAATAAAATAAAATAAAATAAAATAAAAAAGAATGAAAGAAAAAATACAGAAGAGACAAAAAGAAAGACACACATACTACAATGTACAAAGACCCAGGCTTTAGCCCCTGGTCCCCACCTGCAGGGGGAAAGCTTTGTGAGTGGTAAAGCAGGGCTGCAGGTATCTCTCTCCCTCTCTCCCCCTCTCTATCTCCCCTTCCCCTTTCAATTTCTGGCTATTTCTATCCAATAAATAAAAATGATTAAAGAAAATAAAAGGAAGGAAGGAAGAAAGGAAGGAAGGAAGGAAGGAAGGAAGGAAGGAAGGAAGGAAAAAGAACAAAAAACAAAAGCTGGCCTTCAGGACCAGTGGATTCATTGTGCTGGTACTAAACTCCAGCAATCACTCTGTAGGAAGAAGAAGAAAAGGAATCTCAGATTGGGGCAGTAGCAGAACTAGTAGATTACAGGATTTGCATGAAGCTCCTAGCTTAATTTCTGGTGCCACATGTACCAGAGTAATGTTCTGGCTTCTTTCTCTCTTTCCCCTTTCCCTCCCTTCCCTAAATTCTTTCTCTAGCTCATACAAAAATAAAGTGTTGTATAGGAAAGAATCCCAGATTGAGAAATTTGTCCAAAATCATAATACTGTTTATTGACAAGCTAGAAGAAAAATAAAGAATCTAGAACTCTCTCCAAAAAATTCTATTAAAAGTAATAGAAATAAAATGTTTTTAGTCCTCTGTGTGAAAATTACCATTAAGTACATTACACTTAGTCAATTACTCCTTAAATATAAAAACAAGCAGAGGCAGAGTCTGGGCGATGGCTACCCCAGTGGATTATACACTTAGCTAAGTGTAAACACTTAATATGAACTCCGACCCACCACAGGGGAGCACCAGGCAGAGTGGTAGTTTCAGGGGAGGTGAGACAGTGCCGTGGTGTCTGTCCTCCTTCCCTCTGATTCTCCCTTGCTGCCTTTCACCCTTGACCTGGGGAAAAAAAAAGTCTACCCAAGCAGTCAAATCACAGGCTGGAAGCCATGGTGATGCCCTGGCAGCAAGAAAAAGACCAAAACAAAACAAAGCCAGAATAAAAAAAAAAAAAAAAAACAAAAAACAGAAGCAAATATCAGTCAGGGAAATTTCCTATGCTTATAGCTCCATAGAAGATCAGAAACCTTTTTGGTATCAGTGAAAGAAGAAAGATTTGTTGAGATATGAGGAGAAGCCAGTGTTATCTTTGCAGGTATCAGAAAACCTGCTTCTTTCAAGAGGTCAAATGTGAGAAACTTACATTGCTATTTACACAAAGGGCATGTACACCGTATACTTATAAATATGTTCTCTAGCTGTAAGTTTTAACTGAGCTGATTATGGTTCCTTTTTTTTTTCTTTTCAATTTTCTTTTCAGAGACATTCTCTGAAAAGACAGATCCATCAACTGACATACTCTTTTTAATTAAGTCAAAGTATTCCCTTGCTTTAAGGATACATTATCCAAGAAATTACTTCAATTACAGACTTGAACACTGACTTAATACATTAAGGACTAATCTGACATTTAATCCAACAGATAGCTAACCTGAGCACTTCTACTGAAATTAAAAATCAAATCCTGTTCAGATTTGATCCATACATACACATATTAACTTATTAGAGTTAGAATTTCTTTTCTTGGGTGGGGATAGATAGCATAGTGATTATGCAAAGAGACTCTCATGCCTGAGGCTCCCAAATTCTAAGCTGAGCAGTGTTCTGGTAAAAAAAATAATAATAAAGGAAAAAATAAAGAGAGAAAGAAAGGAAGGAAAAAAGGAAGGAAGGAAGGAAGGAAGGAAGGAAGGAAGGAAGGAAGGAAGAAAGAAAGAAAGAATTGCTCTTCTTAGTTGTTTAGGCTACTGAAATGGAAATACATGTAATCAATGCAACCTTATACTGTACAAGGTTTATTTGTTTATTTTTATGACAGAAACCAGAATGCCACCCTGCTCTGGCATATGGCACTGCTGGGGTTGAAGCTACAGCCTCGTGCACTCAGATCCTGTGCTCCATTCCTAGCTGTCTTCCTAGTCCTCAATGCAGCTATATTTAACAAGTGGGGAGTTGCTGGAGACTCACTGAAGACCCAATAATTTCAGTATAACATTCAGACTCTGGTATCTAAAATCCAATGTGTTATTGAAAGTAAGGCAAACGAAAAATTGTAAGGACAGTGAGAAGATTTCACAGCAGCCCTACATTTTTTTTGTTTTGTTTTGCTTCCAAATACAAGATGTACTTGAAAAAAAAAATATCACAGTGCAGGAAAAGTACACTCTCGCCAGGGCAAGTGACTTTTTTTTTTTTTTTAAGCCAAACTTCTATCACACATGACAGGCTATCTCTACCCCAATGTGGAGGGAGAGGGTGTTGCAACACACCTTTTTCTTATACCCTGATGTGCTCCAGACTTTAGGCCATGTAATTGTTAAGCAGTTTTTCTGCAATGGCTGATGACTAGATACCTTGGTCAAAGAAGAAATGCTTTCTTGTCAGAGCAAGTGATTTTGGAATAAAATAAGAAACAGATTGGATGTATTAAAACAACAACAAAATGAACCCAGAGGCCAGGAGGTGGCAGGTCTACTTGAGGGTTGAGCGCACATGTTACAATGTGCAAGGACCTGGGTGTGAGCCCAAGATCTTCACCTGCAGAGAGAAAGCTTTGCAAGTGGTGAAGCAGTGTTGCAGGTGTCTGTCTCTCTCCTTCTCTATTAATCCTTGGCCTCTCGATTTCTGGCTGTCTCTATCCAATAAATAAAGATAATAAAAATGGATTTTAAAAACCCTAAATATTCAGTTTATAGTTGAAGCTTCTCCTCCTCCCTACCCCCAGCAGCAAGCTATGGTGTCTGTTTGCTTATATGTTGGTGATGGCAGCATGAGAATCAGATGGAGATGGATTTTTCCATTTAATAATTGTGAGAACTGGACCAAGTCACAAAGTACTCTGTCTCTTGGTTTTCTCATTGTGTAAAATGGGGGTAGTAGGACTCACTGCCTCCTAGAATGGAAACAGTGACTACTGTTCATAGTATGTTCATATTTTATTGATTGATTGATTATTGGATAGAGACAGAAAGAAACTGAGAAGGAGGGGGAGATAGAAAGGGAGAGAGACAGAGAGACACCTGCAGCTCTGTTTCAACACTTGTGAAGCTTTCCCCTTGCTTGGGGGGACCAGGGGCTTGAACCTGGGTCCTTGCACACTGTAATGTATGCACTTAACCAGGTGCACCACCACCTGGCTCCTAGATTCCAGTTTTTTAATAAATATATATATAATTTTTAAAAAGATTTTATTTATTTATGAGAAAGATAGGAGGAGAGAGAAAGGACCAGACATCACTCTGGCACATGTGCTGCTGGGGACCGAACTCGGGACCTCATGCTTGAGAGTCCAAAGCTCTATCATTGCGCCACCTCCTGGACCACTATATATAACTTTATTGGGGAGTTTACAGTACACTTATTGACACATGTAGTGATTTCAGTCTTTAGCTATTACTAGGACTCCTTTTAAATACATAAACTGGAAACCCACCTGTGTAAAAGATTATAAATATATTATCTAGTTTATGACACTGAAATCCTTGGTACTTCACTCTTAAAAAGAAAAAAGAAATTACTCCCCCGGGTAGCACAGCGGGTTAAGCATACATAGTGAGTAGTGCAAAGACCGGCACACAGATTCTGGTCTGAACCCCCAGCTCCCCATCTGCTGGGAGGCGGTGGGTGTAACCTTGCAAGCAGTGAAGCAGGTCTGCAGGTATTTATCTTTCTCTCCACTTCTCTCTCTTCCCATCCTCCTTCAGTTTCTTTCTGTCCTATCTAACAACAACAACAGAAGCAAAAACAACAATAACAGCAACAACAACACTGGAAAAAAAAAAAGTCAGCCTCCAGGAGCAGTGGATTCATAGTAGAGGCACCCAGCACCAGCGTAACCCTGGAGGATATATATATACCCCCACTTTGACTATCATAAAACAAGCAATAACAAATTGTGGAGAAAATGCGGAAAAAAGGGAACCCTTGTCTATTGTTAGTGGGTGGGGAGTATTAATTGATGTAGACTATGGAAGAGTGTGCAGTTTCCTTAAAAATAATTAATTAATTAGTTAGTTAATTAATTAAATACTACCATATGATTTAAGAATTTTATTTCCAGGTATATGTTTGAAGAAAGTGAATTCACTATTTCAAAAAGATAGCTACACCGCCATGGTCATCTCGAGGGAGAGAAAGCAGAGTATCACTCTGGCACATGCTATACTAGGAATCAAACTCAGGACCTTGAGAGTTCATTGCTTATCCACTGCACCATCTCCCTTCTATTAAGATTCTCCCACTTGATAATGTCGCTGCTATAATAATTTGAAATGTTCTTAATTTATATATCCTACTTGGATGTATACCCTTAACTTCAGATTCCTACAGAACACCTGTAGTATAACCATTTAATATTAAGTATGACTAGTATAACTAATGCCACTAGTAATAACAGTGCGTTATTTATTATGATGTATGTTGCTTGTTATTTAATTTATAGAACCTACACATTTTAAGTATTTTTATTATTAAAGTATACTTTCTAATTTGGTAAGCATTCCCGTGTAACTTTTACTATTATAAGATAAAAGAAACTTAATTGAATTATATATATCATTTCTCTCTTCTTTAAATGCCACCAGAGTTAGCCTAAGACTTCATGCACACACAATAAATCCACTGCTCTTTGCAGCCATTTTTTCCTTTCTCCTTCTTCTTCTTCTCCTTCTCCTTCTCCTTCTCCTTCTCCTTCTCCTTCTCCTCCTCCTCCTTCTCCTTCTCTTTCCCCTTCCCCCACCCCCTCCCCTCCACCTTCTCCTTCTCCTTCATTAATTAGGACAGAGAGAAATTGAGAGGGGAGAAGTCAACAGAGAGGGAAAGTAAAAGAGAGAGAGAGAGAGAGCAGCAGACCTCTTCCACTACTCATGAAGCTCCCTGCCTCCCCTCCAGGATAAACGTGAGTCCTTGTGCATAATAATGTGTGTGCACAACTGGTGTGCCACCACCCAGCCCCTTGTCTCTCTCTTTTTTATAAACAAGCAAACAACCTTTGTGCTTTCTCCACAGTCCTTTGGGATATATCCTGGATAGTTTCAATCTTAAAGATACCCTGAGGGAGTCTGGCGGTAACGCAGCAGCTTAAGCGCATGTAGGGCCAAGCGCAAGGACATGACAGAAGAATCCCAGTTCGACCCCTGGCTCCCCACCTGCAGGGGAGTCCTTTCACAAGCAGTGAAGCAGGTCTGCAGGTGTCTGTCTTTCTCTCCTCCTCTCTGTCTTGCCCTCCTCTCTCCATTTCTTTCTGTCCTATCCAACAACGACAACAACAATAATAATTACAACAATAAAACAACAAGGGCAACAAAAGGGAATAAATAAATAAATATTTTTAAAAATAAAAAAGATACCCTGAAATCTATTTCTACATTTTAAAATTCAGTTGTTGGAAGTGAAAATGTCCAAAATTTTTGGAGAATTGTTTAAGATAAGATAATGGATGCCTGAAGAACTTTCTTATAAAAGTGATATTATTATAATTAAAAAATATAAGCACAAAAAATAGGTGATTTTTCTGTGAACCAGGAAGTGAGTTTTCACCAAACATGGGAACTGTCAACAGCTAGGATTTAGGTATTCAATCCAAGTCTTGAGGAGTTCAAGAAATAAATTTCTACCGTTTATTTAAAAAGTAATTAGAGGTAGTGTAGTGGCTAGAGTCTTGGACCTAAGAGCACAAGGTCCCAAGTTTTATCTCCTTCAGACTGTATACCAGAGTTATACTCTGGTTTCTCTCTCATGTTAATAAATATATTTTTGAATATAATTAAAGATATTTTTTAAAAGAACCATAAATAGCATTACTATAAAGAACCTTTGCACTTATATAAGTAACAACTTTTTCTCTTTTTTAAGTAGTCAAGACTACTTTTCTGGTAATGTGTGGACTTCTTGTTACTAGAAAAAAAGCATAGAAAGTAAGCAATAAACTTTCATAACAGAGGTGAAGGCACTCATCAGTAACCCAAGGAAGAAGAATTGGGAAAATTTTGTAGTTTTTAACATGTCAGAGTTTTTTAAAAAAAAGTTTTATCTTTATTTATTTCTTGGATAGAGACAGTCAAAAGCCAAGAAGGAAGATAGAGAGGAAGCAAAGAAATATCTGTAGCCCTGCTTTGTCATCTGTGAAGCTTCCCCTTTGGAGTTGGACTGGGGCCTCGAACCTGGGTCCTTGTGCATTGTAACATGTGCACTTAACCAAGTGTGCTACCACCAGGCCTCACATTTCATAGTTTTTTAAAAAAATTAAAAAAATATTTATTTATTTTCCCTTTTTTAAAATTGTTGTAGTTATTATTGCTGTTGTTAATGATGTCGTCCTTGTTAGATATGACAGAGAGAAATGGAGAGAAGAGACAGAGAGGGAGAGAAAGACAGACACCTGCAGACCTGCTTCACTGCTTGTGAAGTGACTCCCCTGCAAGTGGGGAGCTGAGGGATCAAACCGGGATCCTTATGCCAGTCCTTGCGTTTTGTGCCACCTGCGCTTAACCCGCTGCGCTACCTCCTGACTCCCCACATTTCATAGCTTCTATTGAGTCTGAGATTTTATGGATAAAAACAAATAAATTCACTTCCAAAGTCTGTACACTTTATAACCTTCTCTTTCACAGAAACCAGGGAACAGATATTTGAAAACTGTTGATGACAGACAGGCGTGCATGTTTTGACAGGTTAAGAGTACTCATGAATACATGTCACAGTACCTTCTGCAACTCTGTTGTCCTAAACTGAATGTTTGTGCCTCCCATTCATATGTTGAAATGCTCACCCCCTCCCCCAGTATGATGGTGAAATAGCCCAAAGTCAGTTCTTTCTGCCTCTGTGAGCAGAGAAATGACAACTCTGAACTTCTGCCTTCCTCATAAAAGAAAAAAAGAAAGAAAAAATAAAACCTTTATTTTGCAATATTAGACAATCTTAAGAATGGGTGTTTGTTTGTTTGTTTGTTTTCTCAGCCTTCTCCTGCAAAGGTACTGGGATGGTGGCAGGGTTCAAAACTTGAGACCCAGATCCCAGTAGCTCTCGCTGTCCTTACTCCAACCTGCTCCTGCCAGGGGAGAGTGGACACTATTTCCCCACCCACCTTTCCTGTCAGAACACCCTAGGTCCTCCCTAAGAAACTCAGCACCTTTGGTGTTTGATTTCACTGGTATTAAGAGATAGGCCTCTAGGAGGTAATTGGATCATAGGACTGAATGTTATGCATGGGATTAGTGTCCTTATAAAAGAGACACCAGAGAATATTATCACCTCTTCATGAATACACAGAGAAAAATGGTCCTCTCTAAGATAGAAGGGGAGGGGGCGCCTGGTGGAGTGCACATGTTACAGTGCACAGGGACCCCGGTTCGAGCCCCCAGTCCCCACCTGCAGGGGCAAAGCTTTGTGAGTGGTGAAGCAGGGCTGCAGGTGTCTCTCTGTCTCTCTCCTTCTCTATCTCCCCCTTCTCTCTCCATTTCTGACTGTCTCTATCCAACAAATAACTAATAATTAAAAAAATTAATAGAGAGAGGAAGTAGAAGCTTTCACCAGAAATGGAATCTCAACACCATCTTGAGTTTCTCTGCTTCTGGATTTGTGAGATGTGTTTGTTGTTTGACCTTTCTCCCCACCCCACACCTCCACACCAGCCCCTGATGTTGGATTACAGCAGTCCGAACAGACTAAGACACACATATCTCTCACATCTCAACACAGCAAAAATACCAATGACCGATGTTGTAAAAATAAAGAGCAAAATCGGATTAATTAACTAATGTCACCTAAGACCGGATGAGAAGTGTGAGCTGGAAGAAGACCGTGGGTATGGGGCCAAACGAAAGATGCTAGGATGGAAATGCCTGGAAGACAGAAAAGGATCACAAGGTGATAAGCACCCAGAGCATTGTCTCAAAGAGCATCTGCAACACTGTTTTCTTCTTCTTTTTCCTTTTCCCATTCCCTTCCTCTCCTCCCTCTCCTCCCTCCCCTCCCCTCCCCTTCCTTTCCCCTCCCCTCCCCTCCCCTTCCCTTCCCTTCCCCTCCCCTCCCCTTCCCTTCCCTTCCCTTCCCTTCCACTTCCCATCCCTTCCCTTCCCCTCCCTTCCCCTCCCCTCCCCTCCCCTTCCCTTCCCTTCCCTTCCCCTCCCTTCCCCTTCCCATCCCTTCCCCTCCCTTCCTCTTCCCATCCCTTCCCTTCCCCTCCCTTCCCCTCCCTTCCCCTTCCCATCCCTTCCCTTCCCCTCCCTTCCCCTTCCCTTCCCTTCCCTTCCCCTTCCTTCCCCTTCCCATCCCTTCCCCTCCCTTCCCCTTCCCTTCCCTTCCCCTCCCTTCCCCTTCCCATCCCTTCCCTTCCCCTTCCCATCCCTTCCCCTCCCTTCCCCTCCCTTCCCCTTCCCTTCCCTTCCCCTCCCTTCCCCTTCCCATCCCTTCCCTTCCCCTCCCTTCCCCTTCCCATCCCTTCCCTTCCCCTCCCTTCCCCTTCCCATCCCTTCCCTTCCCCTCCCTTCCCCTCCCTTCCCCTCCCTTACCCTTCCCCTCCCTTCCCTTCCCTTCCCTTCCCCTCCCTTCCCCTTACCGTCCCCTCCCTTCCCCTTCCCATCCCTTCCCTTCCCCTCCCTTCCCCTCCCCTCCTCTCCCTTCCCCTCCCCTTCCCTTCCCTTCCCTTCCCCTCCCTTCCCCTTCCCATCCCTTCCCTTCCCCTCCCTTCCCCTTCCCATCCCTTCCCTTCCTCTTCCCATCCCCTCCCTTCCCCTCCCCTCCTCTCCCCTCCCCTCCCCTTCCCTTCCCTTCCCTTCCCTTCCCTTCCCTTCCCTTCCCCTCCCTTCCCCTTCCCATCCCTTCCCCTCCCTTCCTCTTCCCATCCCTTCCCTTCCCCTCCCTTCCCCTCCCCTCCTCTCCCCTCCCCTCCCCTTCCCTTCCCTTCCCTTCCCTTCCCCTCCCTTCCCCTTCCCATCCCTTCCCCTCCCTTCCTCTTCCCATCCCTTCCCTTCCCCTCCCTTCCCCTCCCTTCCCCTTCCCATCCCTTCCCTTCAACTCCCTTCCCCTTCCCTTCCCTTCCCTTCCCCTTCCTTCCCCTTCCCTTCCCTTCCCTTCCCTTCCCCTTCCTTCCCCTTCCCATCCCTTCCCCTCCCTTCCCCTTCCCTTCCCTTCCCCTCCCTTCCCCTTCCCTTCCCTTCCCCTTCCTTCCCCTTCCCATCCCTTCCCCTCCCTTCCCCTCCCTTCCCCTTCCCTTCCCTTCCCCTCCCTTCCCCTCCCCTCCTCTCCCCTCCCCTCCCCTTCCCTTCCCTTCCCTTCCCCTCCCTTCCCCTTCCCATCCCTTCCCCTCCCTTCCCCTTCCCATCCCATCCCTTCCCCTCCCTTCCCCTTCCCATCCCTTCCCTTCCCCTCCCTTCCCCTCCCTTCCCCTCCCTTCCCTTCCCTTCCCTTCCCTTCCCTTCCCCTCCCTTCCCCTTCCCTTCCCCTCCCTTCCCCTTCCCATCCCTTCCCTTCCCCTCCCTTCCCCTCCCTTCCCCTCCCTTCCCCTTCCCCTCCCTTCCCTTCCCTTCCCCTTCACTTCCCCTCCCTTCCCCTTCCCCTCCCTTCCCTTCCCTTCCCCTCCCCTTCCCCTCCCTTCCCTTCCCTTCCCCTCCCCTTCCCTTCCCTTCCCCTCCCCTTCCCTTCCCTTCCCTTCCCTTCCCTTCCCCTCCCTTCCCCTTCCCATCCCTTCCCTTCCCCTCCCCTTCCCTTCCCTTCCCTTCCCTTCCCCTCCCTTCCCCTTCCCATCCCTTCCCTTCCCCTCCCTTCCCCTTCCCATCCCTTCCCCTCCCTTCCTCTTCCCATCCCTTCCCTTCCCCTCCCTTCCCCTCCCTTCCCCTTCCCATCCCTTCCCTTCCCCTCCCTTCCCCTTCCCTTCCCTTCCCTTCCCCTTCCTTCCCCTTCCCATCCCTTCCCCTCCCTTCCCCTTCCCATCCCTTCCCTTCCCCTCCCTTCCCCTTCCCATCCCTTCCCTTCCCCTCCCTTCCCCTTCCCATCCCTTCCCCTCCCTTCCCCTCCCTTCCCCTCCCTTCCCCTTCCCCTCCCTTCCCTTCCCTTCCCTTCCCTTCCCCTCCCTTCCCCTTCCCTTCCCCTCCCTTCCCCTTCCCATCCCTTCCCTTCCCCTTCCCATCCCTTCCCTTCCCCTCCCTTCCCCTCCCTTCCCCTCCCTTCCCCTTCCCCTCCCTTCCCTTCCCTTCCCCTCCCTTCCCCTTCCCTTCCCCTCCCTTCCCCTTCCCATCCCTTCCCTTCCCCTCCCTTCCCCTTCCCTTCCCCTCCCTTCCCCTTCCCCTCCCTTCCCTTCCCTTCCCCTCCCTTCCCCTTCCCCTCCCTTCCCTTCCCCTCCCTTCCCCTTCCCGTTTCCCTCCTCTCCCCATTCCCTCCCCTCCCCATCCCCTCCCCTCCCCTTCCCCTCCCCTCCCCTCCCCTCCCCTTCTCTTCCCTTCCCTTATCAAAGCACTACTCAGCTCTGGCTTATGGTGGTGTGAGGGATTGAACTTGGTACTTCGCAATCTCACGCATGAGTCATTTTTTTGTTTTTATTTTTGTTTTGTTTTGCATAACCATTGTGCTCTCTCACTAGCCCTGTAACACTCTATTTTAAAGTTTCCAATGTCAGTACTATTTCACAGAGATTAAAAAAAAAAAAAGAGTCCACCCAGGAATCACAAAATAAAGCAAATGAAAATATTTTGCAATTTCCATCACTTTATCATCTCTGTGCTTATATTTATGGAAAACTAAAGCTAGGAACTTACAATTGTTCCAAGGACATGTGTTAGCACACTCAACAATCAAAGGATGAAAATAAAGCCTCTGCTTAGGTTAATGCCCTCACTTCTTTTGTAGAGGAAGATGTCATTTGTAGCAGAAAATACTAACACTGAAAAATCGCTATAGAAACAGAAAATATTCTTTCCCTCAGTATTTCTGTCATGCCTTGAAACAAATCTTCACTAGTAGAACACACTCCATTCTCCAGTAGGTACCAAGCATTGATAAGTATTTCATGTATAATGACTATCTCCATTCTGCAATAGGAAGCAGTTAACTCCAATGACAGAATGGAAGGAACAAGGAATAACTCCAGCTTCCCTTTCCTTCCAGCAACATGGCCTTGTCCTGCCATCAAATGCAGACATGTACAGCAGGAATTAATTTAATGCTGAGCAGTAACAGAAAGTTGCCGTTGACAAGATGAATTCACAACGCTGTGACTTTCTGTCTGACTCACTTTTCCATTCTTACTCCATTCTGAACTCACTCGTTCCATTCAGGATTACTTTACAGCACAGTGTGCACTGTTTTCCTAACTTTGCCCTGAGTTGGCACCAAATGAGTGGAGATGAAAATATCTTTTACGTCAGTCTGTCTTGCCTCATAGCATTCTCATGTTGTTTTCTCCATTTTATCATCTCAAGGGCAGTTCTTTCCTAACTGGATCATCTTAAAGCTGATTGGGTTTCTGGTAAAGATGGTGCCCAAAGAGTTGATAAGAGAACAAAGAAAAGAGAAAATTAAATTCACCTGTAGTGACCAAGTTGGGGAAAAGATGAAAATTCAATGTCAAACAAAAGATAGTTCAAAAGCCAAACTTAAAAAAAAAATCAAAAGCCATCTTTGGTTTTATGGGAAACCCAGTTAGACATGAACCTAGTCCAAGGTTTTACATATGGACTTTGAGTGTGGAGGTTAATGTTATTTTTATAGCATCTATATTGGTTTTCAATGACCAAAAATAAACACACACACAATAACAACAACAACAATGACAACGACAACTGAGTTGAAGACTTAGAATGATAAGTTAAGCAGAGAGATGAGTAGGTAGAAGGTGGAATACGAATGCCAGCTCTTCATATAGGAAAATGTTATTTCAGGAAAAAAAAAAAGAAAAGCTATCCTATAACTCAGAAAAAAAAGTTATTTTGTGATGCTTCTTTGGTTCGATTTAGAAGGGCAGGTATAATGATTTTGATTTCCTAAAAATGTGACACTCTTAAATTAAACTAAACTAAACTAAGAGATGCTATTAAATATACATAATGAGCTTGAAGTGAAGTTTTGTCCAAATTTAATTCTTCCTGTTCCAACTGTGCTGTGGAAAAATGTTATTTTTTTTCTTTTGTCGACTTTATTTGGCAAGTTTTAATAAACGAGTTATTTTATTTACTTGAGATGAGAGATGTAGAGGGAATTTCAATGGACATATAGCACTTCAGTACATACAACACCAGAAATGGAACCAGAAATTACAGGTGTGCAAGTCCTTGTTTCTCCCACTTGAGCTATTTCCCCAACCACTATATTAATTTTTTAATGAAATAAAATTTCACTTTAATGAAAATGCATTTTTGATAGTCCTGTTGGGGATGGAGGAAGTTATTGCCTTTATATTTGTAGATAATACAATTGAGTGCATGCTGGAAAAATCATAGTCACATAATCTCAGTGGATACTTTTAGAAAAGATGTGTGCAATTAAAATGACATTTTGGTTCCTTTAGAAAACCAGGTTGTGTTTCTCCCCCCCACACTTTTTTTTTCCTAGCATACTCTCCATTTGTAGATGGGATAGTCAGAGAAAGAGAAGGCAATTCTACCTCCTTACAGTAGATAACTGCTCTAGTACTCCCCTTAGAAAAGGGCATTTATCGTATGCATCTCCCAATCCAAACCAAATAACATTGCATCTGCCGATCACAACCTAACCAAAGCAACGATTGCTACCTCAACATGCTTCACCTCAGAATGTATCCAGAGACTTCACGTGTGGAATGACAACCCTTCAGCTTCATTACTCGGGTGAGACCTTTCCTTTAATAGTACACTCTAATTTCATCTCAGGTAGTTCACTTTCTAACAAAGTCCCATAACCTAGATATACACCAGTTTCTGTGAGAGAGAGCTTATGTGCACACGTATCCATAAACTACTGCAAAATATATACCTGAAAGCAGGACTACACTAGAGTTTGCAGTGAGTACCTCCCTAACACTTCCTCTCCACTATTCCAAGCTTGGGATCCATGATTGCTCAACAAATTGTTTGGCTTCATATGTTAACTCTGTTTTCAATCACCAGGTTCCAGATGCCACCAGGATGCTGGCTAGGCTTCCCTGGATTGAAGACCCCACCAATGTGTCCTGGAGCTCAGCTTCCCCAGAGTCACACCCTACTAGGGAAAGAGAGAGGCAGACTGGGGGTATGGACCGACCAGTCAACGCCCATGTTCAGCGGGGAAGCAATTACAGAAGCCAGACCTTCTACCTTCTGCATCCCTCAACGACCCTGGGTCCATGCTCCCAGAGGGATAGAGAATGGGAAAGCTATCAGGGGAGGGGGTGGGTTATGGGGATTGGGTGTTGGGAATTGTGTGGAGTTGTACCCCTCCTACCTTATGCTTTTGTTCACTAATCCTTTCTTAAATAAAAAATTAAAAAAAAAAAAAAAAGAAAAGAAAAAAAAAAAAGAAAAGGGCATTTATCTGTAATAATACATGTCATTAAGCAGTAGCTCATGGCACTAGCAAGTCTGTCCAAGAGTATATATTTGACAAACTTCAGCAGATTAGAGGCTAGCAAGCTCGTACATCCGTGTGTGTGTGTGTGTGTGTGTGTGTGTGTGTGTGTGTGTGTATACTGTGATTACTCAGTGTGCTGTGGGCATTATTTCCTCTGATTCTCATAACAGTCCTACAAATAGTTACTATTATTATTTCCACTTAACAAAGAAACTGAAATTGAGAAATGTTGATTTTTACCTAACATGTGTGGAACTTTGATTTGAATTTACATTATAAAAGTGAGTTTATGAAGTGCCCGTGTTACAATGCATAAGGACCACATTCAAGCCCTTGGTCCCCACTTGCAGGAAGCAGGTTTCATGACAGGTGAGGCTGTGCTACATGAGTCTCTGTATTTCTTTGCCTCTCTCTACCCATTCCCTCTCAGTTTCTCTCTGTACTGTCAGATGAAATAGCCAACTAACTATGTACTAATAAAAGAAAAAAAATTAAAAGAAAATACATTTATTTTTAAAAAACGACTTTATCCTACTGTCCTGATCGTACATAAAATGTCTTGGGCAGGGAGTCGAGCTGTAGCGCAGTGGGCTAAGCGCAGGTGGCACAAAGTGCAAGGACCTGCAGAAGAATCTCGGTTCGAGCCCCCGGTTCCCCACCTGCAGGGGAGTTGCTTCACAGGAGGTAAATTAAGTCTGCAGGTGTCTGTCTTTCTCTCCTCCTCTCTGTCTTTCCTTCCTCTCTCCATTTCTCTGTCCTATCCAACAACAATGACATCAATAACTACAACAATAAAACAAGGACAACAAAAGGGAATAAATAAATATTTTTTAAAAATGTCTTCAGCCGGGAGTCAGGCGGTAGCACAGCGAGTTAAGCGCACGTGGTGCAAAGCGCAAGGACCGTGTAAAGATCCCAGTTCGAGCCCCCGGCTCCCCACCTGCCGGGAAGTCGCTTCACAAGCTGTGAAGCAGGTCTGCAGGTGTCTCTCCTTTCCCCTTTCTGTCTTCCCCTCCTCTCTCCTCCCCTCCTCTCTCCATTTCTCTCTGTCCTATCTAATGACGATGACATCAATAACTACAACAATAAAAAGACAACAAGGGCAACAAAAGGGAAAATAAATAAATGAAATTAAAAAAAAAGTCTTCGGTAAGCCACACATGATAGTCTCATTCTGTGGTAGGAGAATTTGATTATGATTTTTGTGACTTCCATGTTATTAAAATGTTAAGACATTTTATAAACTAAAAGGATACACATCAGCTTCTAGTATTCCCTATAGAGAAGTAAAAGACATACGTTTGATTCTCTGAACTATGTATACACTTAAACTTTCATCATGCTTTTTTTTTTAAAGGGTTCTCTAATGTAACTCTGCATTTTTTTTTTCCTCCAGGCTTATTACTGGGCTTGGTGCCTGCACCATGAATCCACCGTTCCTGGAGGCCATTTTTTCCCCCTTTTGTTGCCCTTGTTGTTGTAGCCTCGTTGTGGTTATTATTATTCCATTGTTGATGTTGTTCGTTGTTGGATAGGACAGAGAGAAATGGAGAGAGGAGGGGAAGACATAGAGGGGGAGAGAAAGATAGACACCTGCAGACCTGCTTCACCGCCTGTGAAGCGACTCCCCTGCAGGAGGGGAGCCGGGGGCTCGAACCGAGATCCTTAGGCGGGTCCTTGCGCTTTGTGCCACGTGCGCTTAACCCACTGAGCCACCACCAGACCCCCTGTAACTCTGAATTTAAAGGCCCAGCACCTTTCCATGTTTTTGAGCTGCTATGCAATTTTGCCAACTGCAGAATTAGATAAGTGAGGATAAATGCAAATGATTCTCATTGCTAAAAATCAAATGGATTTTGTCAGGGAAAATACAAATAAAGTTTATACAGTAAAAAAAAAAAAAAAGATTAACTGCCCTGGGGATACCAAGCAATTTTGCATTCATGAGTAAATTTGCCTCAGTATTCCTGAGGGAGTCAACTGTTGCCATTTTACTGCTCCCCTTTATTTAATGAGTTAAAGAAAACCTCTGGCATGTTTATGTTTATGTTGACCATGCACATCAGTCATAATCTCATCATGAACCTTTTCTCCCTTTATTGCATCCTTCTACTTAAATATCTATTCATCTACCACACAAATGGAGCCCAAGTTCTATTTTTGCTTGACCACCAGCTAGAAAGAGTGATGTTCTGTATTTTTACTGATGAAAAACGAATATACTCACTAGATTAGGTAGCATCTGTGTTTTCCTGCTACAACAGCAGAGTAGTGGCTACTGAGAACAGGTCTAGTCTTCTTTTCCTCTACCTCCTTCCTTCTCATCAACATATTTTAGCTCATTTATAAGCCCCCTTCAGACCCCCACCAGCTTCCCAGTCACTGAAAACATTCACTTTCCTTCTCTGGCCACAGCTGATTGAGAACTTCCCTAGAATTGGAGGTGTGGCTGGGGCTGCCATCAACAGCTGCTGTTTCTTACCCTCTGTGGTCGGTCTCCTCTCCCAAAGAGCTATCACTACTTCACTGATCTCTTATGGTCAAAGCCTGTAGGCTACCTTCAGTGTCCTCCCCAATCCGGCCTTACAGTATTGACAACAACTGAATTTGGCTATTATTGTTGCTACTATATTTTGAATCCCATCAATTAAAAATTGTTTCTCTTATAAAATGTCTATATAGTATTTTAGACTTTCCCTTCTGTACTGCAAATCCTGGAACTTGTGTCCTTAGCCTGCTACAGAAAAAATTTTCCTTACACTGTTACATATTGAGTTCCACAAATTGTCACTGAGTTCTTAGTGTAGCACGTGGTAAGCACTCAGCGACAATTTGTGGAACTCAGTTGCATAGCAGTACAAGTTTCTTGCCAGATATATGTATATCCTCTTTCCTATGTATCAAATAAAAAAATTCTACCTTGTAATTTTCATGCGATCATGGATACAGATTCACATTTCTTCCAAACACGAAAAAGGATTAGATGTAAGAGCATCAACTGAAAAATAAAAAAAACATTTAAAACAGAATTGACTTGTTGAAAGATCTGGGGATTGGTGGTGATTTTTTAAGCCTAGAAAATCTGTATCATGTAAAAATTATTGTATTTACTGTCGACTGTAAAACATCAACCTCCTAATAAAGAAAAATAAATAAATAAAATTTAAAAAAAAGAAAAGACGAAAACCTAGATGACTAAAGGCAAATCTGTGTCTTCTCCTATTATTTCTCCTTATTTCCAGGGCCTTTTGGCAGACATCACCACTAAATGCAGGGCATCTTTTTTCATTAAAGTGAGACTTGGCTTTAAAAGACTTCTTAATACAGTATTCCAATCAGCCACTAACAAATTATATGAGGAGTCATGCAAATTAAAAAAAAAAATTGGTTGTTGTAGCCCAGAAAGTGGTAAGGTGGATGAAACTTCAACCTTGCAAGTATGAAGTTCTGGGTTCAATCCCTAGCATTGAATGATTGAATGTGCCAGACTGATGCTTTGGTTTATTCTCTCTCTTGCATTAATAAGCAAATAAAGGTGGGTCTTAAAAAAAGAAAAAAACAGATTACCCTTACTTGAAATAAAAAACTATCAACTGGGAGACAGGTGGTAGTGCAGCAGGTTAAGCGCAGGTGGTGCAAAGTGCAAGGACCAGTATGAGGGTCCCGGTTTGAACCTCTGGCTCCCCACCTACAGGGGAGTCCCTTCACAAGTGGTGAAGCAGGTCTGCAGGTGTCTTTCTCTCCCCCTCTCTGTCTTCCCCTCCTCTCTCCATTTCTCTCTGTCCTATCCAACAACTTCTTCTTCTTCTAGCATTTGCCCTTCTTCCCTTATCCAACAACGAACAACATCAACAACAATAAAAACAAGGGCAACAAAAAGGAAATAAATAAATACTAAAAATTGTTTAAAAAAACTATCAACTTTAATTCATTTTTAAAATGTCATATCTCTTTTTTTTTAGTTTTTTTTCTTGCTTTCCATTTGAAGGATTTTATTCCAACCTTTTTCAGTCTTTGCTTACAAGTTACATATTACATGTATTTCTATTTCTTAGTGTTATGTCAGTGGAAAATTACCTTGACAGTGGTTATATAGGTGAGCATAAATCTTGCACCCTCAAAATATCTTTAGCAAGAGAAATATTATAGGAGATATGGTAAAGGTAGACTGGAGATTTTCTAGGAGATAGAGACCCCTCCAGAGAAGACCTGGTTAGAATACAGAGCATCAGGGAGAAACGTAATCCTGCAGGGACAGGTCTCCTGTAAAAACTGTAGTGACAAATAAAAAAGAATCGTGTTCCTGAGAATGAAGTATTACTAAAGTCAAAGTTTGTTTAATTTCCTGACATTTAATTTGTTTTCTTTGCTGTGTATTTCTCCTTGTGTGTAGCTTCTTCCTTTTGAATTCAGTTTTCTTCATATCCAAGTACGCCTATTAGTACTTCTTTCAGCGTCTGGTGAATTATTGCTACGTGTGCGTAACCTGCTGTGCTACCGCCCAGCCCCATCTGGTGAATTATTTATCTTTTCTAAATATTTTTTTCCACTGGTACTTTGAATGGAAGTTTAGCTGAGATTAGACTTTCCATATGAATTATTTTTTCTTTTAATCACATTTAAACAGTGAGTTTTTCTTGTTTGTTACTATAAACATTGACCTTCTTTTCTTCTCCCTTCCTTTGTTAATTTGTTCAGTCTTTCCTTCCTTTATTTACCATTTGTTATGATAGTTTCCCCCTTGTTTTTGGTGTTCTTCAACTTTAGAAGTATCTAGATACTTGTCGGGCCTTAGCAAGCCCCACCCCCACCCTCCATTGCTGACACCATGGCCTATTTACATAATCATTGTTTTGCCTGAAAGATCCCCACCTTTGATCTATCTTCTTTCTACCGTGAGACCTGCCCTGCCTGCAAGGTATTAATTAATCCCACCAGTTAAAACCGTCTCAACAGTTGCTAAGGGAATTTCTACTTTAGTCCGCTCTTTCTCCACCCCCTTTCCTAGCCATTTCCTCTTCCGAATTGCTGCTTCCAGTTCTAATAGATAAAAGCGTTGTCTCTGATCAATAAAGACACATAAGTTCCCACTCCACCACGAGTTCCTGGTCTCTCTCTTGTGTTGCTGAGTAAGCAGCAGCCCAGGTTGGCTCCGGTCGAGTTCTCTCCAACTCAGAGAGCACGTGCCTGGGAAGAAACACCCTCACGCTAGCCTGGCAGATACTGATTTCTTTCTAAAAATTTTGCCCTGCTGAGGACAAATCATATTATTCCTTGGGCATTCTTTGTTTCTGAGGAACTCACCAACATAGTCTCTTTGAAGTTTACCCTCTCCATTATCTTTCTTCTTTTTCTCCTTTTGAAACTTCTGTTAGATGTGTATGGAATCTCTTTATTCAGTCCCTCTCTCTTGACTTCACTTTTATGCCTTCAAAATCCTCTATCTGTGCTGGGGTCATGTTCTCAGCTTTATTTATTTTATTTTTGTTTAGTAATCATCTCTTCTGCTTGTTTTAGTCTGTTTAATTCATCTGTTGGAAGTTTTTTTTTTTAAATTTTCCATAGAAATAAATAGGCACTATGAGAATGGACTTTGTGTTTCATGTTGATTCTTTGATCTCCAAAACCTAAAATAGTGATAGAACATTGTGAATGCTTAAGAAATATTTTTAAATAATTAATGAAATCAATTAAATCCTATTATTTTTGAATATGTTTATTTTTTCATCTTATTTCGTACTTTCATTTTATTTATATTTTTTATCTTCTTATTTCTATGATTTTTTTTTTGCCTCTAGGGTTATTGCTGGGGCTATGAATCCTCTGCTCCTGGAGGCCATTTTTCCCATTTTGTTGCCCTTGTTATTGCTATTGTTTTTGGATAGGACAGAAAGGGGAAGAGAAAGATAGACACCTGGAGACCTACTTCACTACTTGTGAAACGACCCCCCTCCCCGGCAGGTGAGGAGCCAGGGGCTTGAACCAATCCTTAATGATGGTTCTTGTGCTATTTCATACCTACTGTGCTACCACCCAGCTCCCCATCTTCTTGTTTTTAATTGTGCCATTCTCTTGTAGTCACCTTCAGACTGTTTTATTAACTGAAACTGAGTACATATTTTTCAGTTTGTTGTATTAGCTGACTTTGCTCCATGGTAAATTATTCCTTTGTGTGGTATAAAATTTTATTGAAAGTGGGTGGGTGTAAATAGCATAATGGTTATGCAAAGAGACTTTCATGCCTAAGGCTCCAGAGTCCCAGGTTCAATCCTCCACAGCACCATCAGTTAGAGCTGAGTAGTGCTCTGGAAAAAAAAATATACTGAAAACTCATATTCAGTGAAAGCTGTTTCTTTCATGGAATTTTTCTGTGTCCTATGTTGTACAAGTATCCTTATCAAGGATTTTTATATTTGCTTCTCTAGAAGTCTAGTAGTTTTTTTTTTTTGTTTCTAAACATAGGATTCTGTCTTCAAGTAATTAGTTAAAAAAAATCAAACTGCCATAGTCTAGAACTTTGATTTTTTTTTTTTTAATTTATAAAAGGGAAACACTGGCAAAAACCATAGGATAAGAGGGGTACAACTTCACACCATTCCCACCACCAGAACTGCCTATCCAGTCCCCTCTCCTGATAGCTTTCCTATTCTTTAACCCTCTGGGAGTATGGACCCAGGGTCATTGTGGGATGCAGAAGGTGGAAGGTCTGGCTTCTGGAATTGCTTTCCTGCTGAACATGGGCGGAGTTGACAATACTCAATCCATACTCCCAGCCTGTCTCTCTCTTTCCTTAGTGGCCCACTAGGGAAAGAGAACTTAGAATTTTATGGAAACGATTATCTTCTATCTTTACCCAACCACTTTTTCTTTCTTTTTCCAATCACTTTCTTTATTTTTAATATTCATTTATTTATTCCCTTTTGTTGCCCTTGTTTTATTGTTGTAGTTATTATTGTTGTTGTTATTGATGTCATCGTTGTTGGATAGGACAGAGAGAAATAGAGAGGAGGTAAAGACAGAGGGAGAGAGAAAGATAGTCTCCTGTGAAGTGACTCCCCTGCAGATGGAGAGCCTGGGGCTCCAACCGGGATCCTTATGCCTGTCCTTGTGCTTTGCTCCACGTGCGCTTAATCCGCTGTGCTATTGCCAGACTCCCTTCCAATCACTTTCTTAAGCCTCAAAAAGTGCAAATCTCTTTAGGGTTCTTTTTTTTTTTAATATTTATTTATTTACATGCTCCCTTTTGTTGCCCTTGTTGTTTTATTGTTGTAGTTATTATTGTTGTTATTGATGTCGCTGTTGTTGGATAGGACAGAGAGAAATGGAGAGAGGAGGGGAAGACAGAGGGGGAGAGAAAGACAGACACCTGCAGACCTGCTTCACCGCTTGTGAAGCGACTCCCCTGCAGGTGGGGAGCCGGGGGCTCCAACCCACCCGGATCCTGATGCCGGTCCTTGTGCTTTGCGCCAAGGTTCTTTTTAAAGCTGGGATTTTAGTTCTAGCTCCTTAGTAAATGCCACAGGGCCACATCTCTTGGTCCTGAGTGGGGCTACACCTCAACTCCAGCATCTACCACCCGGCTTGTAACGATTCGCCTTTGAAGGGTGTGTCATATGGATGCTGGGAACTCAAATCCAGGTCTTGCATGGTAAAGTTTATGTTGAAGTAGGCAATCTATCTCCTGGCCCCCTAAATAGATGGGATTTTAAGACCATGAAGGAGTGACTTCTCCAAGTTAAGTGAAAAGCTAACCAAGTTTAGCTAAGGAGATGAGAGATTAGAGGCTCACCTGGCTGAGCACACACATTACAGTGCACAAGGACCGAGGTTCAAGCCCCCCCCTTCCCACCTGCAGGGGGAAAGCTTCACGAGTGGTGAAGCAGGGCTGCAGGTCTCTCTCTGTCTCTCTCCTTCTCTACCTCCCCCTCGCCTCTCAATTTCTCTCTGCCCTATCCAATAATAAATAAATAAATTAATTAATTAAATTAAAAAAGAAACATAAAAAGTAGTTCAGTTTATAATGACAATATTATTAGAATATAATTATAAGAGATGAAAATAAAGTAGTTTTGGGAATAAGTAACGCGTAACAGGTAAAAAAAAAAATTAAAGAGATTTTAAAAAGTCACTTATTTTAATGAGAGAGAAGAGAATGAGAAAAAGTACTAGAACATCACTTTTGTTACTGGAGCTTGAAGTCCGAATCTCAAGCATTTGTGTCCTAGCACTGAGCCATCATTTAAAGGAAACCTAATTAGTGTTGCTTCCTCTTCTACTTATTCAGAATGAAAGGAAGATGGTAATTTTATTTTTTAAGAATAGATTCAAGAACAAGGATCACTTACAATTTAGTTTAAGTGGTTTCTTTTTTTTTTTCCAGCATTCTCACCCTCTGGTTCATTTCACTGTTTCCGGAAATGGTAAACGGAATCGTTTTGTCTCTCAGGCATACAAGTACCATCTAGTGGCAGGAAAAGGTAATTACAGGAATTAAATCCTCTATGTTAACATACACTTTTTTTAATAAATAAAAAATATTGTTTTATTGTATTTATTATTTATTAGACAGTGACAGAGAGAAATTGAGAAAGAAAGAGGAGAGATAGAAGAGAAGAGAGATAGAGACCTGCAGCACTGCTTCACCCTTTGTGACGCTTTCCCCTGCAGGTGGGGACAGACTGGGGACTTGAATGCTGTAACATGTGCACTTAATCTGGTGCGCCACTACCCAGTCCCTTTCTAGCCCTATTTCAAACTCTGACACGACCTCTCCAGACAAAACCTTTAGCCCACCTGCATGTTAGCTGTCCGGCTCAGGCAAAAATAAGTCAAGTCATGGGCCCCTTGGAATCTACCTAAAATCGACTTCTTACCTTTTTCCAAAATGGAGACCCCAAATATCATCTGTTATATTCTTAACTTTATGTTCCTGATTATTAAACAATTCTGCTTATTTATTTATTTATTTATTTATTATTATTATTATTTTTACCAGAGCACTGCTCTGCGCTGGCTTATGATGGTGTGGGAGATTAGACCTGGGACATTGGAGCCTCAGGCAAGAGAGTCTCTTTATAAACATGCTATCTACCCACCAACTCTGCTTTATATATTAATCATTTTTTAGCCACCAAGTTGCAGTTGCTACCAACACGCCAAGCTGACTTCCCTGGGAGATAACCTCACCAATGCGTCCTGAAACCTCACCAGAGCCCACCAGGGAAAGATAAAAACAGGGAGTATGGATCCACCTGCCAATGCCCATGTCCAGTGGAGAAGCAATTTCAGAAAGCCAGACCTCTTGCCTCCTGCAGCCCATAATGATCCTGGGTCCATGCTCCCAGAGGGGAAGGGATATGAAACTCTGGTGGTGGGAATTCTATGGAACTGTACCCCTCTTATCCTACAATCTTGTCAATCATTAAATCAATGAAAACTGTCTAAAAGAAGCAGAAGGAGAGGGAGAGTGGGGGTGGGGTGGGGTAGGAAGAGGGAGAGGGAAAAAGAGGAGGAGGAGAAGTAGCAGTAGTTGTGTGGCATATACTCCATTGAATGCTACTCTGCAATCAGAAAAGATAATATTGTGTCCATTGGGACAACATGGATGGGACGAGAGGTGATTATGCTTAGCAAAATAAGTGAAGAGGCGAAAGACAACTAGCAGATGGTTTCACTCATATATGGAATCTAAAGAACTGACTGAACACACCAACCTGTAAAATGAAACAAAACAAAACAAACAAAAAAAACCCCAGAAGTAAACAAACTCTCTGTAAGACTGTGAAAACTGTGGTAGCTATTGTTGGGAGGGTGAGAGCACAGTGCTTTGATGCACTGTGGAACTATACCCTGTAATCTGCAATCTTGTAAACCACTATAAATCACAACACAATATAGCTTGGGGGAAAAAAAAAGAAATGCAAATGCAATGAAACAAAAAAAAAATGACACACACACACACACACACACCGCGTATCTTTTTTTTTTGCCTCCAGTCACTGGGGTTCAGTGCTGGCACTATGAATCCACTTCTTCTCGGGGTCTTGGCTTTTCCTTCCCCTTTCTTTCTTTCTTTCTTTCTTTCTTTCTTTCTTTCTTTCTTTCTTTCTTTCTTTCTTCTTTCTTTCTTTCTTTCTTCCTTTCCTTCTTTCTTTCTTTCTTTCTTTCTTTCTTTCTTTCTTTCTTCTTTCTTCCTTTTTCCCTCTCTCACTCACTTTCTCTTTTTATTCAGTAGGACAGACAGACATTCAGAGAGGATGAGGAGACACAGAGAGGGAGAGAGAGATAGACACCTGCAGACCCTCTTTGCTGCCTTCAAGTGTTCTCCATGTAGGTGGGGAGCAGGGCTCTAACCTGGGTCCATGTGCTCCTTAAACATTCACTTCTTAATTTTTCTCTTATTATTTATACTAAGTTAGTAAATGAAGTCGGGCCATGTTCTCACTGGATAGTGAAATAGAATAGTTTAAAACAACATCACTTGGTCATTGAATTAAGAGACTGGGGCTTGGTCTGAGCAGTGGTACAGTGATTCTCAATCATAAGGCCTTGAGTTTGATCTCTGCATCACATATGCCAGAGTGATGCTGTGGTTGGTTCGTTTTCTCTCTCTCTCTCATTAGTAATTTAATTAATAAAAAAGAGACTGAGGATCATCTAGAGTGCATTATAGACAAGATTTATTAAGCATGAAGCATTTGAACATATCCTATTATAAGTTTAATATCATGTTCAATAGTCATAGGTCACCTATGCTTTCAGCAATCAGTCTTTACTGTTAATGACTGTCAGTACGAGTAGTCTTACGGACTACTCTTCCCTTGACACTACTGGCCAGACTTTGTTGTAACCTCCAGGTTTTTATCTTTGGCCTCATTAGAGTTTAAATTTATAATTAGGCAGGACTGTGGCAATTTAATCCAACTTAATTCTATCTCTAATGCTTAGAACAGTGGTTGACTTATACTAAGTACTCTGCAGATATTTACAGAATGAATGAACAGATTGCTGAAGAAAATAATTGTAACTTAAATGTTTAAGGAACAAATGTTGAAAGGAAATGCCATTAAGCATGAATGAACAAAGAAAACATTCTCAGGAAAGTGCTAAAACAAGATTTCTTTCTTTTTTTCACACTGATTTCCCACATGATGTCCAATTATTTGTAATATCCAGCACTTTCTAGTTTTCAGATCACTTAACTTCTTTTTTATGTAAGTGGAGGAAAAATATTAGATAATAGTTGGTATTATCGTTGTAGAGATTAAATGAAAGACTATGTATGAAACATAGCAAACAATGTGTGACACATATGTGCTTAATAATTGACTCTACTATTTTACATGCTAACCTCATAAACTTCTTGAAGCAACACAGAGAGCCTCAGAAGACAGCTATTTTTAAACATTATTTTACAAATTAGAATATTAGTGACTAAAGAGGTATTTAGTGCATATGTGATTATAGAATCACATCCACTAATTAATTTCTGGATCCACAATATTTAAAAAATAGTTCAGTATCATTTCTATGGCATCATGTTGATGTAGCCAGGAGTGAAGCAAATAAAGGCCACTTGCATGCTAAGTAATCACAGACTCACAGCACTGTATTAGATGAAAGTAAGTTGTGAGTGATGTATTTTTTATATTGCTACAGTAACAAATTACCCTCAGTTTAGTAATTTCAAAACAATGCACATTTATTAGCTTATAATTCTGTAGGTTTTAAATCCAGGCTTGAGGTTTATACAGATTTGTAAGATTCCAGGGGTCAGGATGTGAATGTCTTTTAGTAGATTGGGATATTATTTTGCCCCGTCCTAAAGAATAAAATGAATTATCTGGAGAATACTGGGAAGAGGATCCCCCAAATGAAAGGCTGGAACAGGAGCTTATGTTTCAAATGGAACATAATGTTTCTGTCAATACAGAATGGAAGTTACCTGAGACCTTTTTTAATTCATATTGATTTGGGCAGATACTAAATCCTCTTGATATTTTTTTAAATGACTAAAGCAGAATCTATATGTTTTACACTTGTGCAGTTTTTATACTTTGGACGAATACCCAGATCTTCATATATTTCTCTTAAAATTTACCTTTAGGTTTTTTTAGCTTAGAGTTCAAGTTACTATAATTTTTGTTCCCTATCACTTTCTCCTGTCATATTTTCTATGTTATATTGGCTTTATTTTACTCTGACATAACTAGAATTATATAGTTTATGAACGTATAGTAATAAATTTAGTTACAATTATCCAACCAACCTTGAGTTTGTCTAAGTATAATTGTTTCAAATTCTCATTACAGGGTGTCATCATATCTATCATAAAAGACTCAATTATATGCTTTGCTGCAATTAATTTATATCATAGCTATATTAGTCCCATTTTAACTCAAAGGTCAAATAAAAAAATGGTTTGTCTTTAGTTTAGCCCAGTTCCTAATGACCACTAAACTCTTATAGATGTTCAAACACATGAATTTTTAAAGGTTTATTTATTTTTATGAGAGAGAGAGAGAGAAACAGAAAGACTGACAGCTACACTACTATCTTTTAACTAATTTTTTAAAATACAGACAACCTCTAATCCAAGTTTCTCTGAACTTACCAGCAATATAATAGATCTCTGGTTACCAGTAAACAGCTGGGAGATGTAATTTGTGCCAAGATAGGTGCTTGCTTACTATGTTTCACCTATCTTGAATTTCAGCTCTCTTTCTTTGTTGGTATTTCTCCTCTCTTATTTTAAAGTCCAGTTTCCTTGCTGAAGAAAGAAACACACACATACGAAATCAAACCTTTCTATGTAGCCTTTCTGTGTTTCCCTTTATGTTGTTCCTTTGTCTGTTTATAAAACTCTGCATCGACTTATTTCTCTGGGCACTCTATTATAGTCTCATTCTGATTAAACCAATACCAGCACCGTGTCCTCTTGAAGGTAGAGAGTTTTCTAGTTCTTAATGATTTCTCTGCAACATTTGATGGTCTGCACAACATGTATTGTTATCTTCCATATGTTGCTTGTTGTTGTTGTTGTCTTTCAAAATAATTGTTGATGTGCTTTAAAAAATTGATTTATTATGAGACAGTGAGAGAGAGGGTGACCCCAGAGAACTTCTCAGCTCTGGGATAGGGCAGTGACAAAGTGGAATCTGAGGCCTCTGGGGTCTCAGAAATGCAAACTGGTCCTCTAACAGGTCAAGCTATTTTGCGGGCAAAATCCCTAGTTAGGGATCTTGTTACCTTTCTTTATTTACCTGGCAGTTACAGTTTTATAAGCAAAAATACTAGGTAGTTGGTATCTATTTGTTCGTTGGCTGACTTTTAAAATACCTAAGTTGGCTATATAATGTCCAAATGTTAATCTCTTTGAATTTTCTTTTCTGTTTGGAGAGACACAAAGAAAAAAGGTAATGCAAGAATCTTATTATAGAAACAACAGTAATAGTGGTAGCAGTTGTAATACAAGCCCTGCTAAGACTTTAGCAGTCATTTCCTTCTCCAACTCTTTTACTATTATATTTATTGGATAGAGACAGCCAGAAGTCGAGAAGAAAGGAGATACAGTGAGATACCTGCTGCCCTGTTTCACCACTCGTGAAGCTTTCCCCCTGCAGATGGGGACCAGGGGCTTGAACTTGGGTCCATGGGCATTGTAACATGTGCACTCAACCAGCTGTGCCACCACACAGCCTCCTTTCTCCAACTCTTTACCATTTATTAATTAATATTTTCCCCGACGTATTTAATGATAATCGCAGTCACACCAGTAATGATAGAGTGGGCTGCTTTTCCAAATCATTTGGGAGTGGGGGACAAATGTTTACAGTACAATTGTTGAAGCATGGGTGTCATTTTTCATCTACCCAAGAAAGGTATCTGTAAAACACTCTCACCCCAAACTTAGGTCCTTTTTTGCTACCCTGCACTGGGACCCCCAACATCCTCTTAATCTCCTTAGAATCTTTTTGCTTTGGTGCAGTATTCCACAGCCAGTCCACACTTCATCGTGCGTTTTCTCTTTCTTTGATAGGTTGAGATTCTATTATTACGAATTTGAGCAGAGTGTTGACCTACTGTAGTGGCTCTGCACAAGAGCCTTCAAGCCTGAGGCAGCAGAGCTTTAGATTCAAATCCCAGTCTCACTAGAAACCAGAGGTTGATCCTATTAGTAATAATAATAATAATAATAATAAAGAGAGAAAGAAAGAAAGAAAAAAGACTTTGGGGATGGGGCAGTGGTGCTCTGGTTAAGCGCATATAGTACTAAGCATAATTATCCAGGTTCCAGCTTCCCGCTCCCCACCTGCAGGGGGGTCTTCACAAGTGTTGAAGTATGTCTGCAGGTGTTTATCTTTCTCCTTCTTGACTTCCCTTCCCCTCTCAAATTCTCTCTGTCCTATCCAATAAAAAAAATGGGAAAAAATGCCCTCCAGGAGCAGTGGATTTGTAATGCTGGCACTGAGCCCAGCAATAACACTAGAGGCAATATATATATATATATATACATATATATATACATATATATACATTATATATAAATATATATATATTTGTTTTCCACTTTGTTTCTCAAGGCAGCATATCTTTATTTATCTTACTTTATTCTAGAAAATTGTACTGATTTGAAGTTCTTTACAATGACACTTAAAAACCTTGATTTAGAAATTATCAATACATCGCTTCTCTTCTGTACTTTTTCTTGGCTTTGTGGAAATGGTAAATGCTTTAAAAATAATGTTTCAGGAGTCCAGCGGTAGCACAGTGGGTTAAGCACACATGGCACAAAGCGCAAGGACTGGCGTAAGGATCCAGGTTCGAGTTCTGGGCTCCCCACTGGCAGGGGAGTTGCTTCATAGGCAGTGAAGCAGGTCTGCAGGTGTCTATCTTTCTCTCCCCTCCACCCCCCCCGTCTTCCCCTCCTCTCTCCATTTCTCTCTGTCCTATCTAACAACAACGACATCAACAACAGCAACAATAACTACAGCAACAATGAAAAACAACAAGGGCAACAAAAGGGAAAATAAATTAAAAAATTAAACCAATGTGTCATAGTAATAGACTGAAAAATGGTATATGTGAATTTCAATATGCTGACAATCTTGCAAAACAATGCACTAATCTGACATAAAAATCCTGATTTGATGTTTTAGCTCTTGTTTTGATTAGACAAGACTAATATTAGATATCCATTAAATAAGAGGTTAGTCTCTGGAAAGTTGGGAAAATATGGCAAAAAGCAATATAAATAGAATCCACTGCTAGTCAACAGGCGAGGTTGCAAGATGTATGCAGTAACAAGCCTCATTCTCCTTCTTTCTGTGAAATATTTTCATAATTCCGGTTTGCTGATTTTTGTTGTTGTTGCTGTTTTTCAGCTAGACAAAGTGTTAAATCTCAATCTATGCCATCTCTGACGTACTCCCATGTGAGTTATTGTCTAAATTCTATTAATGAGATAAGGGGATTTGGGTTGCCACCATGACAACCCGGCAGTATGGCTTGTTTGCTATCTCCTAGATACAGAACCTCAGAAAGGAACATCTTCCTTGCAGCTGCTTATTTAGTGCTGCGAACTGGTAACTATGGAAATTGAGAAGGAGCTATTGTGGCTAAATTGTTACTAGTCTGCTGAAGAGCCTGCTCAAAGAGATGATCAACTATGTCATATTCACTACACTTCTTTGCAGCAGTCTTTTTCTAAAGGTTATCATTTAGCATTTTCTCTGCTATAACCACAATCGTATTATCAGCAAATTTTCTCATCTATTCCATTAGAATTTACTATCTCAGTGTGTGTGTGTGGGGGGGGGGTATAGCATAATGGTTATGCAAAGAGACTTTCATGCTTGAGGCTCTCAAGTCCCTAGGTTCAATTCTCCACTGCCCTTTCATTTAATAAGTAGGTTTTGTTGAGTGAGTGATGACATGTTGTGGGGATGGTAGATGCAATATTTGCATACACTTGTACTTGTGTTTCTCAACAGGAGTATTACTAACATCTACTATACGTATGATGAACAAAACACAGTTGAGAGGAAGGTGACATAACTTTGGAAAGGTGAGAGCTTTAGAGAAGAAACATATCTTGTTCATACTGTTCTGAAGTAAGAGTAGCAGCATAAATAAATGAATGAATGGCAGACAACCCTGCAAGGCTAAGAGACCCAGCAGATAAATCCTTAGAATAGGGAATGCAATTATTAAACTTCTGAAGAGAAACCAGGTTAAGGATGCCGGTGACAAGTACTGGGGTGAATATGTGTAGATTTTAATAAAGCATTTTTTAACTAATTTTTGTTTTTTAAATAACTTACTTGCTCATGAATTTAAGACGAGTAAGGATGTATTCTTCTGATTCATAACCGATATATTTTGAATGTACCAGAAGAAAAAAATTCATAAATGTTTTTCACTACATACTTTCTTGTTTTGCTGTAGCTTCCAGGACATTCTATTCATCCTGTCCCCCATTTCACCTCCCCCACCCCCCAGTACTGCTCAAATCTGCTTTATGCTGGTACCAGGGATTGAATCTGTGACCTATGACCTCAGGTACTAAGATCTTTTGCTTGACCATTATGTTATCTTCCAGCCCCTTTATTGCTATTTTTTTTGCTAGATTTTTAATCATCATGAATTCTGTGGAATATCCTACTTAACTCATACTTGATAGAATACATAGACTGGTTGGAAATTTTAAATTATTTTGTCCCACTCCTTAAAGGTAAGTGACTATGGGCCTCTAGGAATAAACCCCAAATAGAATTCCTAGCTATCTTACTGCCTTTCAGCCACCAAGTTGCAGATGCTATGATGATACATACCCTCTTGACTTCTCTGGACCTAGGACCTCATCAGTGTGTCCTGGAACCCCACCTCCTCAGAGCCCTGCCCCACTAGGGAAAGATAGAAACAGGCTGGGGATGTGGATCCACCTGCCATTATCCATGTTCAGCAGAGAAGCAATTACCTTCCACCTTCTGCACCCCATAAAGAATTTTGGTCCATACTCCCAGAGGGGGAGAAATGTTAGTGAATATGACCAGAGGCTTCTGAACTCCAATCCCATCAAGACTCAGAGAGAGAAGAGGAAAAAAGGAAGGGGCATTTTAAGTAGCAATAGGTGTAGGCGTGGCTTAGAAAGAAAGAGAAGGGGAGTTGGGTGGTGGCGCAGCAGGTTAAGTGCATGTGTCGCAAAGCGCAAGGACCGGCAGAAGGATCCTGGTTCAAGCCCCCGGCTCCCCACCGGCAGGGGAGTCACTTCACAGGCGGTGAAGCAGGTCTGCAGGTGTCTGTCTTTCTCTCCCCCTCTCTGTCTTCCCCTCCTCTCTCCATGTCTCTCTGTCCTAGCCAACAACGATGACATCAATAACCACAACAATGTTAAAAACAACAAGGGCAACAAAAGGGAAAATAAATAAATATAAAAAAATTAAAAAAAAAAGAAAGAAAGAGAAGGCAGGACCAAAGTAAAAAAAAAAAAAAAAAGGGCAAATATATACAGATTTAGACAGTTATAGGAATAATAGTCAATCCATACTTGTTACCTTGGAAAAACTACTGCAGTTTCCAATGGAGAGAATGAGAACACAGAATTCTGGTGGTGGAAACAGTGTGGAATTATCCCGTAATCTGGTCAATCAGTAACAACTCACTAATACTAGTAATGAAGTAAATGACTATGCGAAGAAAAATGAAACCATACAAAAATCTAGACAAGTGACTCTGTAAGCCCAGCGCCCTGAGTTGTTCAATAACTCTTCACCACATTAAGGTAATTTTGAGTTAATAAAACTCCAAACAGTGGTTTGTTGCCCTAGCAAAAAATAGTGTTATATACAGTCTCAGGCTGGAGAAATGCAGGATCCACCATATTTTTCAGACTCTCAGGAGGATACTTTAGGAAAATAAATACATCAGCAAAGTCTCCAAAGCCTGAAAGTGCTAGGTCGGTGTCTGATTGGAGTTGTGGGGGAAGGCTGTAATCATGAAAATGAGGACACTGCAGCCCGGGCGCTGCGGCGGGATGCAGAAGCGGATGCGAAGTGGATGGGACTGCAGAACTGCGAGAGGACAATTCAGCATCCGGGAAACAAAACAGAAATGCCTTAAAAACTGGACTCGATGGGGTGGGGCTGGGGGTGGGTGGGTTGGCATTTGAGCGAAGGGCTTTGGGTCAAGGTCATACGCCATACGCGGAGAATAATGTCATGCGATGCACTCCAACCAGAGCCCCTGACTTCAAGCCAGGTGTTTTTGTCGGGGGCTCCAGGGAGACCTCGGCGAGCTCTCTCCCCAGGGCGAGCAGGGGACGGATGCACCTGCAGGCCCCGCTGTCTTTGCAGAGCCGCTCCGCGAGCGCGCGCCCCGCCGGAGCCCCGCCCCCAGGAGCCGCGCGGCCAATCCGCAGGCTCCTGGACGCGAGGCCGAGCGCGGCGGCGGGAACGCGCGCGTCCCAGGCGACAGAGCCCCGCCCCCGGGTGCCGTCCGCCGGCGGCCCTGCGCCGTGTCTGGTGCCGCGCGCTCCCGAGGGCCGCGTGCGCGCGCACGGAGCGGCGCTCCGGAGCGCGGGGTCGAGCGGCGGGGGCGCGCGCGCGCGCGGAGCCGCGCCCTCGCACATCTCGGGGCTCCGTCACCCGGACGGACGGGCGGGCGGGCGTTCTCCTCACAGCGAGCGCCTCGGGCCCTGAGGTGAGCGGGCGCCCGGGCATGTCGCCCACGGGAAGGGCGCCGGCAGGGCGGGCAGCGAGCGCGGCGGCACAGCGGGGCTGCCGGGAGGGGCGTGGGGCGTCGGGTTTGAAGTTCAGAAAGGGCCGGCCGCGAGCGAGGAGGCGGCTGTCCGTCCGTCCGTCCGTCCGTGCGCTCGGCGGGGTCGCGGGGTCCACTGGACGCGGCAGGCCGGGTCGCCGCCCCGAGGGAGACGACGGGGACAAGCCGGGGACTCGCCCGCGGCCGCGGGGCGCCAGGAGCTCGTCATGGGGCGGGGGCGGGAGGGGCGGCGGCCTGAGGCTGCGCAGACGGAGGCACCGCGCGGTCGGTGTGAGTGCGTGTGTGTGAGAGTGTGCGTGTGTGTGCGTGTGTGTGTGTGCGTGCGTGTGCGTGCGTGCGTGTGTGTGAGAGTGTGCGTGTGTGCGTGCGTGTGTGCGAGAATGTGCGTGTGTGCGTGTGTGTGAGAATGTGCGTGCGTGTGTGTGTGTGTGCGTGTGTGTGCGTGCGTGTGTGTGAGAGTGCGTGTGTGCGTGTGCGCGTGTGTGTGCGTGTGCGTGTGTGCGTGCGTGTGCGTGCGTGTGAGAGTGCGTGTGTGTGCGTGTGTGTGTGTGCGTGCGTGTGCGTGCGTGTGTGTGAGAGTGTGCGTGTGTGTGTGTGCGTGTGTGTGTGTGCGTGCGTGTGCGTGCGTGTGTGTGAGTGTGCGTGTGTGTGTGCGTGTGTGTGTGTGCGTGCGTGTGCGTGCGTGTGTGTGAGAGTGTGCGTGTGCGCGTGTGCGTGTGCGTGTGCGTGTGTGCGTGTGTGTGCGTGCGTGTGTGTGTGTGTGCGTGTGAGTGTATGTGTGAGTGTGTGTGAGTGTGTGTGCGTGTGCGTGTGTGCGTGTCTCTGTGTGTGTGCGTGTGTGTGTGCGTGCGTGTGTGTGTGTGCGCATGTGAGTGTGTGTGTGAGTGTGTGTGTGTGCGTGTGAGTGTGTGTGAGAGTGTGTGCGTGTGTGTGTGTGTGTGAGAGTGTGTGTGCGCGTGTGTGTGCGCGTGTGCGTGTGTGTGTGAGTGTGCGTGCGTGTGTGCGTGTGTCTCTGTGTGTGTGCGTGTGTGTGCGCGTGTGCGTGCGTGTGTGAGTGTGTGTGAGTGTGTGCGTGTGTGCGCGCGTGTGTGTGCGCGTGTGTGTCCGTGTGTGAGTGTGTGTGCACGTGTGCGTGTGTGAGAGTGTGCGTGAGTGCGTGTATGCGTGTGTGAGAGAGTGTTGTGTGTGAGTGTGTGTGCGTGTGTGAGTGTGTGTGTGTGCGTGTGCCCACGTGGGTGTGTGTGTGTGCGTGCGTGTGTGCGCGTGTGTGTATGAGTGTGTGTTTGCGCGTGTGTGCGTGCACGTGTGTGTGCACGTGTGTTTGTGTGCGTGTGTGTGCATGTGTGTGCGTGCGCCTGTGTGTGTGCGGGGGTTTGACTCCTTACACGCTCCACGTCACACCACACATGCTCCACGTCACACCACATCGCACACTCCACGTCACACGCTCACGTCACACATCGCTCACTCCATGTCGCACGCTCCACGTCACACGCTCCACGTCATACTCACCACTCACACTCCACATCACAGTCACATCACAACTCCACATTAAACACTTCACATCATGCGCTCTGCATCACGCTCTGCATCTCCACGTCACACGCTCCACGTCACACTCATCACATCGCACTCTCCATGTCACATGCTCCATGTCACACACACACATCACACACTCCACGTCACACTCCCCATGTCACACACTTGATATCACACTCTCTGCGTCACACTCTGTTGTTAAAAGCTGGGCTAGCTTCACGGGCGGGTAACAGCAGAGACTCGTGGACACAAGGCTGGGCAGGGAAGCTGTATTTCTTTATTCAGGAACAACGATTCATAAACTAAGACAAACTAATCACCAAACAGAACTCTCCTGCCTCCAGTCCCCCGCAGCGGCACCAACAACTCTGGAACTCTGTCACTCTGGAACTCTGTCGGGTTCCTTGGGGCGGGGACAAGCGGGCCTGCAAAAACTAGCAGGACTGAACCAATTTTCTTGGCAGGGGGAGAGCATACAACAACACTCAACTACACACACTCACAACACGCACATCACACAATTACCACATGCACAGACAATACACAATCACCACACCCTCACACCACACACTCACCACAGCACACACACAACACACCACAGCACAGACACCACTCATTCATCACACACACACACACACACACAACACACAATCACTACATGCACGCAGATAACGTACAACACAAAGTACCGCCACACAGCACACACTCACAACACACACTCAACAGGGACAGACACCACACACACAGAGACACCCAACAATACACAGTACACTCACACAGCACCACACAACACACATAGAAACACCACACAATACACACAAACACCACAAAACACCACATGGACATCACACACCACACAACACGGTCACAGACAACACACACCCCACAATACACAGATACCACACAGCACATCACATAGACACCACACAACACGCATACACACTCACAATACACTCACAACACACACACAATAACACAATACACGCAACACAGGTACACCACACGGTACACACTATAGCCTACACACTACACAATATGCACACCAACCATTACATTACACACACCACTCATACAATACACACACCACACAAAGCACAACACACACCAGACACACACACTTTGATACACCACACAACCTACACACAAAACTAAGCTGGAGGCACGGCTGTGGGTTGGAGGTGATCACTGGTCAAGGAGGATTAGTTTCTCTCTTGACCTTAAGGCTTAAGAAGAAAGTCTTAACTGTCTTTAACAGAAAGAAATATTTCTGCAAAAAAGAAAGACCTTCACGTTTCTTTTCTTTAAATTTTTTAAAAATTATCTTTATTTATTAGATGGAGACAGTGAGGGAGTCAGGCGGTATCGCAGCTGTAAGCGCAGGTGGCGAGAGACTGTTCGGGAGGGAAGGGGTAGATGGAGAGGAGGAGAAACACTTGCTGACATAGTACATCAACTGTGAAGCTTACTCTCTGCCAGTAGGGACTGGGGCTTGAACCCAGGTTCTTTCACATTGTAACCCAGCCCCAGCTGGTTTTCTGTGTGATTGTGTTCTGAAGTCATAAGAGGTGGAGAACAGGAGGAGATGCCGACACCCCCCACCCATCATGAGTGGCCGGGCCGAGTGTCACCTAACTTAGTGCTGGCAGCCAGCCAACTTTTGAGGTTGGAGGTGTTATTCTGGTGGAGCAGAGGTGGAAGTGGGTCACAAAGACCCATTCAGGTCCCAGCTTGCAAAAGGATAAACTTGTGATTCCAAACTAAGGATGCTGAACTCTGGTGTTTTACCCACTCACTACCTTTTGTGTCTGTTGAAGATAGACATTATGTTATTTTTAGGGAAGACTCCATATAAGGAAATATTATTAGGACAGTTAAGGCTTATAGGGTATTTGGGCTGAATCAGGCTCACATAGCATCACTCCTACTATATGTGACAGTTAAGGGTATTTTTCTTTCACACTGGGCTTAGTATAGGAAAATATTTCACAAGGATTAAAGCAAATGTATTAATGCATCACATGCATATTTATCTTTTATATTCCAGATAGTATATTATGTGATCAGAGTACCACAATAAATATGACATATAATTTTTGATTTGGTTTGAGGATGAGTTTATACAGCAGTTTCCTAATAAATTTATACTGAATTATAATCTTTATTAGTGTGTGAATTAATTTTACTAAAAATGGCTTTAAGCAGAAGGTTTAAGGAACCTACTATGTATAAGAAACATGTTGGATACTTTACATATGGGTACTTTTGCATCATTTTCACCTGCCATAAAGCCAGGTTAAACCATATTAACAGTCATTTTGTTTTACTATACTGCCTTCAGTAAATCTTAAAATTTGAGAGAATATGTCATTTCTCCTCTTATACATTAAAAATACTTTATTTTATCAGTTTGCTTATATTTTTGTTATTTGAGAAGCCAATGATGTAGGAATTCCTGTCAAGTCATACAACAAATACAGATTTTAACTGCTCAATAAAATAAATATTAAGTTAAAAGTTAATACTAGATTTTATGGTTCAGTGAAGGGGGAAGATATCTGTACCAACTTGCTTACCTGAGGCTCTGGAGACCATAATTTCAATCCTTTGTAATATCTTTGGGAGGGCTGAGCAATGCTTCAGTCTGTTTCCCCTTCTCCTTATATTCTCTCTTTTGTTACTATATGAATCTTTTTAAAAGTCACAGAAAAAAAAGTATTAAAAAAACACTATTTTTCAGAATCCCAGTGAAAACTATCTTCAGTTTAGACCAAAATTGCAATTTGTTGAAATATGCCATTAAACTAGGTACAACTATAGTGGGAGATTTTGAAAATTCCTTCTTATTACTTCAGTTTTCATAATGAAAGGAATCAAGGTCATAATCTGAGTGTGGTGCTGGGGTGGTGCTGGGGTGGAAGCTATGGAGGTTTGGTAACTGGGATTGTGAATAGACTAGTGACATGTGTGTTAGCCAGGCAATTAATTACTATTTTCAGGTATGAAAATTGCAGTAGAGTACAGCCTGGCTGTTGACACACCTTACCATACACGAGAGCTTTGCCATACTTTACAATACACAGGTGCATCCTTTAGCATGTACAAGTGCTTGGTGCACACCTGCAGGGGGAATCTGTTTCTTTCTCTTCTCCCCCTTCTACTTTGCTCCCCTACTTCTGTTTGTCTCTATCAGAAAGATAAAGAAAAAGGCTGCTGGTGGAGTTAGTGTATAGATTCTGAGTCCCAGCCATAACCCCAGGAGAAAAAAAAAAAAAAAGAAAAAAAGGCACAGTAGAGAAAGTCAAGGTGATATAAGTACATAAAATGAAGGTATGGGATCACATTTTTCATAGAAGATATTTCACAAACCATCTCCAGTGCGAGTCCTCACAATATAACCTTTGACATATAACCTTTGATATAGTGGGGAGTGGCCTTGACCCTGGGTCTCAGACATGCAAAGCAGGTGCACTGTCCAGGTCAGCTATTTTGCAGTTACGTTTTTACATATGCTTATTGTGTACATGTGCTGTTACTTGATGTGTATCAGACAGCATTTTCAGCTTTACATTATGTTTTTGGTCACAACAACCCACAGAGTAAGTGCTATTACTGTTTTTATAGATGAGACTACTCAGACCACAGGAAAATTAAGTAAATTGCTCAAGCAAGTCTCAAAGCTTCAGGAAATAGGCAGAATTCATGTTTAGTTGATTTGGCTCCCAAGGTCACATTCTTAACCACTTCAGGCATTATTAATTCTTGTGTTTACTGAGTTTGGTGCCTCTTTTTCACATTAATGTTTGCTGACTCCAATTTCTATCAATGCTCAACATTAGGAGACTTTTTCAGTTTGTTTGAAGATGCTGACTGGGCTTACCATTGCTTGTTTGCTTTGTATTTACTGTGTTAAAGAGGCTATTGCTAGAATGCTGGAATTCAGCTACCATCCAAACATTGCACCTCCTCTCATTTTGAATATCCATGTTCGGACTGAATGAAGCAGATGAAGAACTAAGGTTGCCGTTTTACTTGATACGTAACACTCTTCCTGAAGAACTGGAAATCCTTCAGACTGGAAATCTTTAGAACACTATCTATCTTAAAATTCAGATGAGGCATTTTTTAAAAAGATTTTATAGAAACTTGAATTTTGTATTGATATTGAATCTTTCTGTGGTAGAGGGGCGACAGACACATCAGGATAGAGCAATTCGACACTAGAAAGTCTTCCTTAGGGTGTTTGGGTACAAAGTAGTACAGGACCTTTCTGCCAAGAAAACGTGAGGGGGAAAGCATATCTATCTAAAGAACAGATCTCAGGAGCAAAAGGGAAACTATATGAAAGCATCTTTTGCTTATTTATTTATTTAATTTTTAAATTTATTTTATTTATTTATTCCCTTTTGTTGCCCTTGTTTTATTGTTGTAGTTACTATTGTCGTCGTTGTTGGATAGGACAGAGAGAAATGGAGAGAGGAGGGGAAGACAGAGAGGAGGAGAGAAAGATAGACACCTGCAGACCTGCTTCACCGCCTGTGAAGCGACTCCCCTGCAGGTGGGGAGCCGGGGGCTCGAACCGGGATCCTTATGCCGGTCCTTGTGCTTTGCGCCACCTGCGCTTAACCCGCTGTGCTACAGCCCGACTCCCCATCTTTTGCTTTTGAATATACTTTTTGTTTTGGAAGAAAATATATAAAATTAAAGACTGACCCAGAAGGCTGTGCAATGACTAGAACGTTGGGCTCTGAAACATGAGGTCACAAGTTGGATCCCCAGCATCACCTGTATCAGAATGTTACTCTGGTCCTCCTTTTCTCTCTCTCATACATAAAAAAATTTTTTCCATAAATATATTTTTATATTTAAAAACGAGTCTGACGATGGCACACTTGACTAAATGCACAGGTTACCATGCACAAGGACTCAGATTTGAGCCCTGCTCCCCTCCTACAGGGGGGAACACTTCATGAGTAGTAAAGCAGGTCTGTGGGTGTCTGTCTTCTTCTTTCCATCTCTTATCTTCTCTTCCCCTCTTAATTTCTCTATGTTCTTTCAAAATAGAAAGCAGGGGGAAAAGGAAAATGGCCACTGGGAGTAGTATATTTCTTGTGAGGGTACCGAGCCCCAGCTGCCCCTGGTGGCAATAAAAACCAAAACCAAAAGCAAAAGCAAAACCTGGCCAAGTAAGATAATGTGACTTCTTTGGTTAGTGATTTAATTACATGTTATCTCCTGCAGAAACATTTCCCATTTACTCTTGTATTGCAGTTGTTCAAAAAACTTTGCATCATTGATTCTTGTCCTCTTACCAGCTCCTACACACTCCACTAGTGTCAGCAGAGTTCTGCACTAATCTTTTAATCCTCCTTTGCCCTTCCTAGGTTCCACTCTGAAAACCACTGTTAGTTACATTAATTAGTGTTTTGATTCTGTATATAAGAACTCATACTGTATATTAGTTTTGTGCTTTTGGTTGGAAAAAGTAGAATCTGATTCTGGATAACTTAAATGAAAAAAAAAAAGAGATAATGGGTGTGGAATAGGGCACTTTAGGGGAAAAACTTGTTACTGAGAATGTATGGCCTTTCTTCAAAAAAAATTTTTCCCATTGATTTAACTGTTACCATCACTTTTAGTCCTAGGCCAGTCTTTTAGCTGAAAATCTCATATGGTTAAGAAAATTTAATTGATATATCTCAGGAGGTAGCAGTGGAGGTAGCTGTGGTAATAATAGGGATAGTTTGTGTTTCAGTATGGTGTTGGGGAGGTTGGAGTAAGTTATGCTTTAAAAAGCTCTGATGAGAGCTAGGTGGATGCCAAGGTTTATAGATTTCAGACAGTTCTGATATCAATTCAATCCTCAGTTCAGGAAAAAGTTCTCAGAGAGGGAAAACATTGTGCATCAGCTACTTTATAGGGGATCTGTTTTCTCAAATTGAAGTCTTGAGCATGCATCATTCAATTTAAATGAGCAATTTAGCAATTTAGAGGTGCCCACAAAATCAATGTGTTTGGGCAGATAACTTGAGAATGTCCTGATGTGTTGGTTAGTGTTTCTGTTTGTTTTGTAGTAAATCATCTTGAATGAATGTTTTTTTTTCTTTCTGATTTTTATTAGTTTCTTTCTTGTACACTGTAATGTATGAGCTCTACTAGGTGTGCCACTGCCTGGCCCTTTATTTATTTATTTATTTATTTATTTATTTCTATTAGTGATTTATAAGATCATAGAGGTTTGGTTCTATACTACTCCCACTACCAAAATTCTGTGCTTTTACAACCCCAAGGATAACTATTATAGTTATCCTAAAGTCTTAGATGTGTGTTGACTACCCCTATCCTAAGTTCTTGTCATTTATGTTTTTTAATTCAGCTTTAACATAACCTTGTTGAAGAATTGAGGTTGCTTCAGTTGTGGTCCAAGAATTTCTAAAAGATAAACTTATTGTGAATAAGGAGACTGGACTTATAATGAAATTAAATGCTGTAGTTCACAGAGATTAAAAAAAAAATTGTTGGGGGCCGGGCGCAGCAGGTTAAGCACACATGGCACAAAGGGCAAGGACCAGTCAAGGATCTCGGTTCGAGTCCCTGGCTCCCCACCTGCAGGGGGGGGTCGCTTCAGGTGGTAAAGCAGGTCTGCAGGTGTCTGTCTTTCTCAGAGTCCGCAGGCAGAGCCTCTACTCCATCCTGGCGGTGTGCATGTCTTTCTCTCCCCCTCTCTGTCTTCCCCTCCTCTCTCCATTTCTCTCTGTCCTATCCAACAACAATGACATCAGTATCAACAATAATAATCACAACATGATAAAACAACAAGGGCAACAAAAAGGGAAAAATTAGCCCCCAGGAACAGTGGATTTGTGGTGCAGGCACCGAGCCCCAGCAATAACCCTGGAGGCCAAAAAAAAAAAAAAATGTTGAGGTAAAAGCAGTTTTCATCATTCAGAAGTGCAACTGTTGCTCCCCAGTGTTTCCCCAGTTCCCTCTCTCCTCGTTCTTTGTTGACCATCAGTCTGCACTCTGTGTCTATGCATTTAAGCACTTCAGAAGTTTTTTCTAAATGGGCTCATGTAATATTGGCCGTTTGTGTTTTAGTCTGAACAGATGTGATTTTTTGCTTTCAAAACCAGTTTTTCATTATCTCTACTTTTTAAAAAATATTTATTTATTTATTTATTTATTTATTTTGCCTCCACAGTTACTGCTGGGGCTCAGTGCCTGCACCATAAATCCACTGCTCCTGGAGACTTAATTTTTTCTCTTTTTGTTGCCTTTGTTGTTTTATTGTTGTTATGGTTATTATTATTGTTGTTATTGATGTTGTTATTGTTGTTGGATAGGACAGAAAGAAATAGAGAGAGGAAGGGAAGATAGAGGGGGAGAGAAAGAGAGATACCTGCAGACCTGCTTCACCCCTTGTGAAGCGACCCCTCTGCAGGTGGGGAACTGGGGGATCTAAGCAGGTTCATTACACACGTCTTTGTGCTTTGTGCTGCTGCACTACTGCCCAACCCCCCCATTATCTTTATTTTTAAACAATTTGATTATGATGGGTTTTGGTGTTCATTTGCCTTTATTTCATCTTGTTCGGATTTAACATACTTCTTGAAACTTACATGTTCTATTCTATTTTATTTGGCATTTATGTGTCCTTTGCATGCATATATCATTGCTGAGAGCTGACTTTTTTCCAGGTAGAGAGGAGAGAGACTACAGCACTGAACCTCCCCGGGGTACTCCCATGTAATGTGCAGAGGACTTTATAACTTTATAACACATGGCAAGGCAGGTACCCTGCTGGGTAAGCTATTACACTGACTCCTGGAATCAAATAGTTTTTATCTCACCAAATTAGGGAAGTTTTCAATTGTTAATTTTTAAATCTGTAAAATTTATTTATTATTTAATAGGACAGAAATTGAGAGGGAAGGGGATAGAGAGGGAGAGAAAGAGACACCTGCAGCCTGCTGCACTGCTCATGAGGTTTTTCACCTCCAGGTGGGGACTGGCTGCTTGAACCCAGGTCTTTGCGCATGGTAACATGTGTGTGTGCTTAACCAAGTGTGCCATTGCCTGACCCTACTGTTCATTCTGGTTTTTTCCTTGGTAGGAAAGACATCTATGCAGGTTGCTTTTTTTTTTTTTTTTTTCATATAGCTAGATGGAGAAATACCACAATACTGGAGTTTCCTCCAGTGCTATATGGCTCCTCTCATCTTGTGCTGGGGTTCAAACCTGGGCTATGCACATGACAGTGGAGGCACCCTACCTGGTAAGCAAGCCCTCTCTCCCTCCCTCTATTTATTTACTTATTTTAGTCTTAAACATTTTGTTATCTCCTTTTGGGACACTGATTTTGTTTTTTAAAGATCCCTTGTCTTCTTTTGTCCAGACTAAGTAGCATTTGTTAATTTATATGCAAATGAACTTGTGTTCTTCTTGTTTGTTTGTTTATTTGCTTGCTTACCTCCAGGGGGCTTGGTGCCTGCACTACAAATCCACTGCTCCTAGAGGCCATTTTTTTCCTTTTATAATTGCTTAGGACAGAGAGAAATTGAGAGAGGAGGAGAAGACAGGGGAAGAGAAATATAGACACCTGCAGATCTGCTTCACCGCTTGTGAAGTGAACCCCCTGCAGGTGAGGAGCCAGGTAATTGAACCCAGATACTTTTACCGGTCCTTGCACATTATATGAGCTTAATCCAGTGCACCACCGCCCAGGCCCCTACATGCGTTGTTTTTATTCTGCTTTTGAGCCTACTTTGTGGGCTATATTAATTCTTAGTATCTTTTTCTGTTATAAAATCTCTGGTGCTTCTTTGTGCCGTATATATTTACAGAGATTTTCTGGGTTTTTTTTTTTCTTTTTTTTGTTAAGGCTACTTTCTCTATTTTCTGGAGCATTAGTTAAAATAGTTGTTCTAAAGCTTTTCACATGCTTCATTTACCAAGTAAATATATGAGGCTTTTGAGTTTTACTTATAAGAAATGATCTTTATTCATTTAATCTTAATCAAAACACTGATCAACTCTGGCTTTCGGTGGTGTTGGGGATGAAATGTGTGACCTCTAGAGCCTCAGGCATAGAGCTTTGTTTTAATCATGTGGAGAATATTGATATTTTACTTAGCTTGTTTTCAAGATGGCCAAGGTCAGTTTGCAAGTTTCCATAATATTCTTTGAGATGTGGTTCTAACTCCAGCGTAGGTAGTCGGGCAGTAGCGCAGCAGGTTAGGCGCATGTGGCTCAAAGCACAAGGGCCTGCATAAGGATCCTGGTTGCAGCCCCGGCTTCACCCCTGCAGGGGAGTCGCTTCACAAGTGAAGCAGGTCTGCAGGTGTCTGTCTTTCTCTCCCCCTCTGTCTTCCCCTCCTTTCTCCATTTTTCTCTGTCCTATCTACCAACAATGACGTCAATAACTACAACACTAAAACAACAAGGGCATAAATAAATAAATAAATATTTAAAAATACTAACCAGCTTATTTTTCAAAAATTTCTTGAAAAATTATTCTACATACTTATTATTTTTAGACAGAAAGTTCTTGAGAAGGAATGCCAAGATAGAGAGTAAGAGAGACACCTGTAGCCCTGCTCCACCACTCATAAGACTCCCCCCACCCCCCACAGACTGGGGGCTTGAAACCTGGATCTTTAAGCAAGGCAACATGTGTGTTCTACCAGGTATGTCACTGCCTGGACCCTCAAATGGTGTCAAAGTCGATCTCTCCTGTGTATGCTGTCTGGACCTTGGACTAATTCCTCAAAGTCTTAGTTACATAGAGTCATGTATTACTGCATGGTCCGTGTGTGCCCAGCTTGGTTCTTAGGTCAGGAGTTGATAAGCAACTTTATAAAATTTATTCTTCTTTCTACTTTTTAATTTCCTGCAAACCAAAACTAGCTTATAGCTAGAACTACAGAATTCTGTCCGCCATAGTCAGGGATCCATGGCAGTTGGTGGAAAAGAAAGCAGTGGGATTTGGCCCCATCTTTTTCATCCATAACTCCACTTAATGGAAAAAAGGGTTTTTCCTACTTTCATCTGCTGGAGTCTGGCACTGTTAGGAGCTAGCTTGGGGACAAGGGCTGAGGATATTTTAGAAAAACAAAACAAAACACACACACACACGCACATGCACACACACACTTGGGTGTTGCTCTGTTGTCCTTGGCAGAAGATTTGTTTTATTCTCCATAACCTGAATTAAATACTGTTTTTAATATTGTTTAATTAACTAAATAAGCTCTCCCTGGACCTGGGAGCCTAGATCCCTTATGCTCAAATTGGGGAATTTCAGAAGAAAAAGTGGTAAGCCTGCTGCAGGTTGAGTGGTATTTTGATGCTTGGTTCTCTTGCTTCATGTGCTACTGTTTGTTTTTAATGTTCTTCAAATTTCTGTCTCCTGCATTTCTGTCCAAGTAGAAGAGACAGCTTAAATAATATGCTTGACTCCGTTTGACCTGGGACCGAGACATCTGTTGGTTTTTGCTGATCAAAGTGGCATGTGATTGACTCTGCATCCCCTACCCCCCTTTTGTAGACAAATCAAGAAAACAATGGCTACAGCCATTAGGGATGTGGGAGTTTGGAGGCAGACCAGAACACTCCTGCTAAAGAACTACTTAGTTAAGTGTAGGACTAAAAAGAGCAGTGTTCAGGTAAGTTCAATGATTCTTCTCATTCTTTGCTTCAGTTTGTTTTGCTTTATTATGCTCCATCTTTGGGAAATAATTTATTTTGCTGGATAAAAGCTTATAATCTTCTGTCTTCAGGTTCCTTAATTTGCATATTAAATGAAAAAGCACATCATGTTAACCACATGAAATTATTGAGCTTGTCTAATATTTTTAATGTTAGAGATTTTAGCGATGCCTAAATTCAGTTTTGAAACATGCTTAGTTACTGCTAAACACTTAGCGCCTAGTGCCAGTGCTTAATTTTGAGCTTTCAGAGTTGAGTTTCTTAAGTTTCATGAACCCTCATTCTGCAAATTCTCCGGGACAACCTCCTGAACCCTGCATAGAAATGATTCGGCCTGGCAAATAGCTCATCTGGATAGTGCACCTACTTTGTCCTGTTTATGAGCTTGGCCCACACAGTACGGTACTGGAGGAAGCTTCAGTGCTGTTTTATTTTTACTTCACTCTCTTTTTCTATCTGAAAAAGTTGTTTCAGAGCGAGAAAGACCTAGCAATGAAAAACAAGAAATCTTGGTGATTTTTGTTGCCACTGTTATGCGTTGTTACCATTTTGTTTATTTTCTTTATTGTAGGAAATTCTTTTCCCACTGTTCTTTTTATTTTGGCTAATATTAATTAGCATGATGCATCCAAATAAGAAATATGAAGAAGTGCCTGATGTAGAACTTAGCCCCATGGACAAAACTATCATTTCTAACTTCATTCTTGGATATACTCCAGTGACTAATATTACAAGAGACATCATGCAAACTGTTTCTGCTGACCACCTTTCTAATGGTATTGTGAGCTTATATATGTATTCTGTCTAAAACAGAAAAATTTTCAGTGTTTTACAGCTTGATTTATTATGTAAATAACCTTAACCCTTAGATATGTCTGTTCACAAAGTGTAACTTTATCAAAGTGGTGGAAATTGCTGAATTCTACTGCCTTATGCTTTTAGGACATTTATAAAGTAAGTTATTTGTGTAGACTGAAGGATTTGAAGGAATATTTCATGTCATTGCTGGTTCAAAAATTAAAAGTGGGAAAATCTGGTAGAAATCATAAAGTAGTAGTCTTTGCAAATGTTATGTTGGTTTACCGAGGTGTATGATGTAAACTGAAGTACTTAACTCTGGACTGTGGCTAAGTATTTAAGTATGTTTTTCTCAGTTTGTATTTTTTATGAAGAAATGGACTAGAAAACATTGTAAGCAATTAGGTTTTTTTTCTTTCTTTTTTAAAGAGACAGAGGCAGAGAAAGTGAACGAGACCACTGCCCTGCCCTAATGCTTTCATCAGTACAATGGGGGTTGGCCTTGAGCCTAGTGTGCAAAGTAGTGTGATATCCAAATGAGCTTTTTCAAATGTCTAAGAGTTAGGTATTAATGAATGTCCAAAGTGACTGTGAGAGTGTCTGCAGCAAGAACTGGAGAAAGTAATGGAAATATTTATATAATGATGATCAATTTAATCAAATGATAAATTGTAGAAAATACATAATTGTCTTGTTTTATGTCATACAGGATAGTAGTTTATTTCCATGTGTGTTATCACATCAGTAGATAGAAAGTGTTTATAAAATCAGGATTCAATAACTTTTTCTTCTTTGTCTTTTTAAAAGTTATTTGTGAGATTGTATATTTAACATGTAAAATATCTGTGCATTAATTAATAACATGTATATACTACAATGTGATTTTTATAATCAAGTTACAACAGAAATAGGGACTGTTACGTGTACTTTAAAAAATTATTTATTAGTAGTATTTATTTAGAAGGCCTGTATTCATTTTCTAAGAACTTAGAGAATAATGCTGAAGTCCTTGCAAAATATTAAGTTCATCAACTGTAATGCTTAATGTGCTATATTTTATTATAACGAACTACTTTAAGTTGTGGGTTAACTACATATAATATTTTTCAGTAATAGCTATTGAAGAGTATGAGACTAAAAAGGAATTGATAGCGTCAAGTCTTTCTAAACCCAACAACTTTGTCGGTGTCATTTTCAAAGACTTAATGTCCTATGAACTTCGTTTTTTTCCTGATATGATTCCGGTATCCTCTATTTATATGGATTCAAGAGGTAAATAACCCTCGATAATGACATCAAATGCATCTTTTCACTCCTCTTATTTCATAGGCAGCATTTGATGGGGGAGGGTGGACTCCACATTGTCAGTTTCATTTAAAATGTACTTATTTATTCTGATGAAATATTATCAAATATAGAAAAATATGTAATACATAGCTGTCTATGTTGGTATGTGTATATATATATACTATCAATATATATTTTTAATTTTAATACATACATATTGTACTGATTACATAAAATAAAGCAAAGTTATATTATTATTAAGCAAAGTTGAATTATATAACTTTCTCAATCTACATATATTCTGGTCTCATCAGGTGTGCTACATACTTTACCATCTCAAAATCCTCACCTATCAACTTTAGAATTTATAATGTTTTAATCAGTGAAGAGGTTATCAAGATATATAATCAGTAAACGTTTATTGAACAGTGTTAAAATAACTGTGCTAAATACTACATTTGTGATTTGAGTACAGAAAGTCCCTACAGGAAATTTTTTGTTTCTCTTTTCTTTTATTTCTTTATCCTTCTCTTCCTTTCTCCCTCTCCTTCTCTATCTAGAGGACTGCTCAGTTCTGCCACATGGGACCTTTGGTGTCTCAGGCATGAAAGTCTTTCGGTATACCTATTATACTGTCTCCTCTGCTTCTCCCTGTTCTCTTAATCTGGACCTGATCTCACATCTGTTAACGCTTCGAAGCTGATGAATCGTTGTAGAATGACTTACCAAAAAAAACCAAATAAGTGATTTTTTTATTAAATTATGTTTACAGTCAGTTTCTTCCTTTTGTATAAATTCACTGTTCTGTATCCTAACCATGTAAATCTTTTCTTTCAAAAAGTCCCTGTCAGCAATCAGAAATGTAATACTGATTACCTTTGGAAGACAATTGTTTATTTCTTTTATTCTATAGGAAATGATTGATTATATTATCTTGGTAAATCTCTATCCATATATTATGTTTCAAACAAAGAACTTTCATATTATGAAAACCCAATAACTTATCTTGTGTCCCATCTCCCCCACACAGCTGGCTGTTCAAAATCTTGTGAGGCTGCTCAGTACTGGTCCTTAGGGTTCACAGTTTTACAAGCATCCATAGATGATGCCATTATACAGGTAAATATAAAGGGAGAAAATTAAAGCAAGTTATATTTTGACAGTTATCCATTAAGTTTTACCATAGGATTTTGTTTCACTCTTGTCAATTGTACAGAAATGTAATTTGCTACAGTTCCTTTACGAAAAAAAAGAAAAGTCATCTTATGATTTAAATATTTTACAGTATTTATTTGTTTACTTATATGTGTGTGAGAAATTGAAATTGAGACTAAAGTGTTGCTCAACTCTAGGTGGTGCCAGAATGGAAATTGGGACCTCGGCCTAGCTATTTCCCTGGCCCTGATTTAATATTTTTTGAAACCTACTTTTATTTGATTGATTCTAAGTATATGATTTAACATTTTCTATATGTGTATCTTTAGGTCTATGAACTATATTTGCATTAGAGTAACATTGACATGACTGTCACCTTAATCATAGCAGTACATCTTTTAAAATCTAACAAATATTTATTACTTATTTGTCAAACATAGTTTTTAATTTATGCATTAGTATTTGTCCAGTTAACATTTTGTAAGCAGTATTATTTCTATTTCATATGTGAAACTGAAACATAGGCAGGTTAGTGGCAAAACTAATTCAAACGATGGCTTTTTGACTGCTGAGTCTGTTTTAATGCCAAACTGTCATTACGGTTGTATTCATAAATGTTAAAATTGCAGTCTAAAGAAGTGCTTAGACTTGGTTCAGTGTTTCTCATTTTAGTACAATTTAATAGGAGACCTTGAAAATGAGACCTAGTTCTATCATTGAATGGCAATGTCATGTGAAACAAATTATTTATTCTAAAATATTTATTTATTTAAGATAGTTACAGAGAAAATGAGAGGGAAGGATGAGGTCGGAGAGGAGAGAGAGAAAAAGAGGAAAGAGACACAGAGAGATACCAAACTGCAGCACTGTTGGACTGCTCATGAAGCTACTTACCCCCCCCCCCCCAACAGATGGGACTTGTTGGCTTGAACCTGGATCCTTGCACACTGTAATGTGTGTGCTCAGCCAGGTGTACTACCACCTGACCCCTAGAATGTTTTATGTTACAGGGTTATTTGAAGAAACAAATGAGATGATGTATATAAAATTATCTTATAAATTTGTAAAAAGACATAAATATATTATAGATAGGTGATAATATGCAAATTGAGTAATTGAAATTTTAAGAGGTGTTACAGTATTTATTTGTGTTATAGTCAAAGACTTTTTGCCATCAACCCAGATCACACTGGATGAATAAACAGCAGATCTCAAAATGTACATACTTTGCAGCTTCGTACTGTAAACATTGTGGTATGCTGCTGGACTGAGTAAAAGCATTTTTTCTTTGTCATATTGGCATATGCGATTTTATTTCTAGTGTTATAGCCTTTTGACGATGATTTAAATTGGGTATTGACTAAAGTTCGGGGTACAGTTGTCACATTTTTATTAGGGACTACTGTCAGAACTAAATTAATTGATTGAATGTATTTACATTTTCTAATTATAGTTGAAGACCAATAGTTCTTTTTGGAAGGAGCTGGAGTCAACTAAAGCTGTTATTATGGGAGAAACTGCTGTTGTAGAAATAGATACTTTTCCTCGAGGAGTAATTTTAATATATTTAGTTATAGCATTTTCACCTTTTGGATACTTTTTGGCAATTCATATTGTAGCAGAAAAAGAGAAGAAATTAAAAGAGTTTTTAAAGATAATGGGACTTCATGACACTGCTTTTTGGTATGTTATTAAAAGTTTATTATTTAGTATGATAATAATTATATGCTAATATATAATATATGTTAATATATTTCTTGCAAAAGTTTTACAATAACTGTAAATACAGATATCTTCAGAATTGTGGGTCTGTTATTTACTCCATTTGCTGAGGTAGTGCATCTTGTATTATGCCAATGATTGCAGTGTTTCAGAGTTTGAATATAGTCAAGAGGTTTCAATTCTTTTAACATAAGGTTTGTTTTAACATAAGGAAAGTGGGAGTTGGAAAGTTCATGCTGACACTAACATTTAAAATTTTAATTCACATTTTGTTTGAATCAGTGAGCCATACATATACATACACACACACACACACACACACACACACACACACACACCCTACATCTCATTTGTATAGAAGACATATGATCTTGGAAGTTAATTACCTATTAAAATCATTCTCCAATATATAGTATATGCATATTATTAAAAAATTTATTAAGTGATTTATGTTTGATATATATATATGTGTATATATATATATATATATATATATATACACATATATATATATATATATATTATGGACCTTTTCTTTTTTTCAACCAAAAAGGGTTGAGTGAATTAAGATGAAAAATACACAAATAAATTTTAGAAAATGATTTAAAGTGCTTTTTTATAAATAATCTTTAATGAATTTCTATAGAATAACAATTTTATTAGAGCATACATTTAAATAAATAATTCAAATAAATTTTCATTATTATTTTCACTACATAGTAAGAAAATTTACTTTTATTTATTTTACTATTAATTTATGTATACATAACCAAGGTTATAGCTGGGGCACTATGAACCCACCACTCCCAGCGGTTATTTTTTTTCTTTCTGTTTTATTAGATAGGACAGAGAAATTAAGAGGGGTGGAAAATATAGAAAGGGGAAGAGAAAGACAGACACCTACAGACCTGCTTTACCATTTATGAAGTATTTCTCCTGCAGGTGGAGAGTGGGGGGCTTGAACCTAGGTCCTTCTGCATGGTAATATGTGTACTTAGCTGAATGTGCCACTGCCTGGCCCCCAAAATTTATCTTTATATTATTTTTTGGAAAAATTAGTGCTGAGTTTATGAATTGCTATTGTCCATTTAACAAAACATTGCAACAATTATTACATTTTACAAAGAGGTGATTGTATATTTTTAAAAAGACACATTAGGTTATTAAAGTATTTTGTGAGGAAATAGTACCTGGAAGGACTAGGGGAGATCAGCAAATCACTAAATCTCTCAGTTTTTTTCAAAGGTTCAATTTTGGCATATTTTAACCCTATGTTAGTGATTTTTATGATGTTATTTATTGAATCATGAGCTGTTAACTTGAACAAAATGAAACTAAAGTTGCTATTTTGTCAGTTCCATTGAGTTGTGATGAGGAAAAAAATTGGTTTAATATATTGAATTTATTGTTAATTTTCTCAAAGTCACACTGTGCAGATATAATTGTGTTACTGATTAGTGAGGTAGCCGTTAATTGTTTAAATTACCAAAAACCACCAGAAGTGCAATGATATGCTATAAAGAAAGTTGTCACTCATGAAACTCTTGTTTTCAGAAAATGAAAAGTATTGAGCATTACTACCTTTGAGAGTATTCAGTTTCAATTAGTCTTATGTAGGTATTAATTTCTAAAATTTTTGACTTTTGGAAAGATCCTATTTTACTTCTGTATCATGTTGCACATTTACATATAGTTTAGCCAGTACTGTATTTTTAATTATTTATAGAGCATTAATTTATAATACACGAGCATGCACAGAAACTAATAGACTTGGTTGGTGGTGCACCTGGTTGAGTGCACTTATTACAATATACAAGGACCCAAGTTCAAGCTCCCAGACCCAACCTGCTGGGGGGAAAGCTTCACGAGTGTTGAAGCAGTGTTGCAGTGTCTGTCTCTCTTCCTTTCTATCTCTGCCTTCTTTCTTGATATCTGGGTATCTCTATCAAAAAATATATAATAAAAGAATTCAAAGCTTTGGGAAAAAAAGAAATGAATACTTCATTGCAAGAATAAAGTGACTAAAATAAAATTGAAATTCTGGTTATAGTGTTCTGTAAGCTGTTTAAAATCTGTGTATTTGACAAATATGTTTGTATTCTTATTTTAGGCTTTCCTGGGTTCTTCTGTATACAAGTTTGATTTTTCTTATGTCCCTTCTTATGGCAGTCATTGCCACAGCTTCTTCACTGTTTCCTCAAAGTAGCTGCTTTGTGATATTTCTACTTTTTTTCTTGTATGGATTGTCATCTGTAAGTATTTCAACTTGAAATGGTAGTAAAGAAGTGTCTGGATAGTTGATTAATAAATCAAATTATTTTATCTTATTATTTTACTTATTTACTGTTGATTTCCCCAGAAAAATTCACATGTATATTAGACATCATTTTAGCTTCATATTTGCAAGCATGGTACAGAATACTAGATTTTTTTTTTTATCCTGGAGCACTGCTAATGGTGGTGCCATATGGGACTTGGACTTCAGAGCCTCAGGCTTGAAATTCTTTTGCATAACCATTATGCTATATCCCTTGCCCTCAAAATATTATTTTTGTTCATATGATGCATTTCACATGAAATTTCTGAGTTTTTTACTGTCTTTAGATAATTTCGATGGTCTAGTACTATACTTTCCCCCCATCTATTCTTACAATATTGTATTTCAAGTTAAATTCTTATAGGATGGTGATGTGTAGAGGTATGTCTCTGTTAATGTAGTACTTTGTTGATATTTATTTGGTTAATAGGTAGAGTGCTGGTTGTTAATGACCAACCACTCTTTGTTTCAGGCAGTTCTCCTTTTCCCTTTGTAATTTATTGACTTTTATCCCCATGTTATACCAGTTAAATATTTTGACTATTATTCCTGCTCTTGCTTCTATATACAATTGCTTGATTTTTAGCTGGTTTTGTGTCTTATCAACACATTAAATTTAGGAGATGGATTCTAAAGGTGGAATAGTGACTCACCGATAAACCATGTAAAATATCATAACTGAGTACACAGGCCTGAGCCCTCAGTTCCTACCTGCAGAGGCAAAGCCTCATGAGTGGTAGAATAGTTCTCTCTCCTCTGTCTTTGTGTCTCTCCTACCATTCCACCCCCCCTTATGTATCTCTCACCCTCTATTAAAAAAATAGCCACTGGGAATTATGGAGTCATGTAGGATACTTAGACCCAGTGATAAGAAGAAAAAAAAAAGTTCTTTCTTTCTTTCTTTTTTTTTTAAAAAAAAGCTTGTTAAGCTGATATTTTGTTCACATACCTATTTTATATTTATCTAACTGTACAAATATGTGGCTGTTTATGGTTTCTATATTGTAAAGGTGACTGATTTGCCCATTAAATAGATAAAATGCAGTTCTTAGTTTTTGTCAGTTAATTTATTTTTTATTTATTTATTTTTACCAGAGCACTGCTCAGCTCTGGCTTATGGTGGGGCAGGGGATTGAACCTGGGACTTTAGAGCTTCAGGCATGAGACTCTTTTTGCATAACCGTTATGCTAGATACTCTACCCTTCAGTTAAATTTTTTCATCCATGTTACTATTGTATGGAAATAAAAATGTCTCAAGTAGCACTTTAAATTAATTTTTATTTTGATGAATTATTTTTCAGTGGAAAGAATTGATTTCTTAAATTTTTTTTCATACGAGTGTATATGGACATTGCACTAATCTTTACATTTATTTATGTTTTGTAGGTATTTTTTGCTCTAATGCTGACACCACTTTTTAAAAAATCCAAACATGTGGGAATTGTTGAATTTCTAGTCACTGTGGCTTTTGGGTTTGTTGGTCTTTTAATAGTCCTCATGGAAAATTTCCCTAAATCACTAGTATGGCTATTCAGTCCCTTCTGCCAGTGTACTTTTTTGATTGGTATTGCACAGGTCAGTAATATATTTTTTTAATATTTATTTATTTATTCCCTTTTGTTGCCCTTGCTGTTTTATTGTTGTAGTTATTATTGTTATTATTGATGTCGTAGGTTGGTAGTATTTTTACAATTGTTTCACTAAATATTTTTTCTTTAGTTCTATGCAACATGTCATACATGATTATGCTCTTTGATTTGGCAGAACATTTCTTAGAAAGATACTTGAATGTCAGTGTAAAATGTATATGGGTTTCATTTGTTTCTCTGTTTTTATTTTGTGATTTGTTTATAAAGTCTCCACTTTAAGCTTTAAATTTTGGTTTACTTTTAATTATATTTTCATTCCAGTATATGTTGATATTGCATTATATACCTTAGTAGTATAATTAACTGCAGTAACTCTGTTAGAAGTGATTGATTTAAATGTCAGGTAGTTTACATTTCTCTATGTCTGATTATAATTTATCTTAGGTGTGTGCATGGGAAAAAATGTGTCAGGAGCAGAAAAAGTGTTTAATGGCTTAACAGTGATATCAGTACACCTACTGGATCTTATTTATCTAAGATTATTGGTAATTTACCTAAATAGTCATTAAGTTTATGTGTCTTTATGTGGGTAGTCAGGTTTCTAAAAAGAAAACCCTCATAATAAACTTGTAATAATAGAAGATGAGTTTGGTTACTTTGTACAGAAAAATTGATTACTTGCTATGAGATTATTCATATTGTCTAGGAAAAACATTCTAATTTTGTCTTAAGGAGTCTGGTTCGAGCCCCTGGCTCTCCACCTGCAGGAGAGTCGCTTCATAGGTGGTGAAGCAGGTCTGCAGATATCTAATTTTCTCTTCCCCCTCTGTCCTCCCCTCCTCTCTCCATTTCTCTCTGTCCTATCTAACAATGACGACAACAATAACAACAATAAAAAAGGGCAACAAAAGGGAAATAAATATAAAAAATTTAAAAATAATTCTAATTTGTGAAACTTTAGAGTTCTTTAATGAATTCTGATGTAAACAAATTTTAATTACTTGAGACTTAACAGCTGTTAATACATATTTTGAGTCTATAGTTTATACAGATAGATACATAGGTTATGAGTTAGGGGGGACTGTAAATGTCATAATTCCTTCATTTTACAGATGAGGATATAGAAATGCAGTATGATGTTATTAAAGTCTACTTAAAGAAAAGCCTGGGATCTAATTGAGACCTTGATATCTAGCACATTTCTGCTCTAGCACATGCAGCTGTTATGAACAGCTTAATGATTGTGCTATTTGAGCAGAATATCTTCTTCCTGTTTAGTAATGAAAAGATGCAGACCATCTTTTTAATAGATCACCTTATTTAAGTGTCTTATAAACACAGACTCTACCAGCTCGTCCCCTTCTACCACAGGTCAACATCTCACTCCTCTTCTTTACAGTCTGACTGTAATTTTATCCTCTGATACTTTGTTAGATTTCCTTGTGGATGATGACTGTGTTTTTACTAGTTAGTATAAACATTGCTCTTTTCTTTCATTTGGTAGTTGTAGTATTCAAATGAATGTTTTGGAAGAGGCTATATGCTAGTTTCAGAAGCATGTCACTAAGCACTTGATTGAAAGGGGCTGTTGTGATGAACTTGATTTGATTAACTTTTGCATTTTAAATATAAACGAACTCAAATACTAATTTTCCTAGGCTGTTTGTCCTTTTAAAAGGCCCAGTAATGTCATTCTGAATATACTAGTTGTAAGTAGTGTTAGCACTTATTAAATGTTTATATAATAAAATTGATGCTTATATTTTTCAGGTTATGCATTTAGAAGATTTTAATGAAGGTGCTTTATTTTCTAATTTGACTGAAGGCCCATACCCTCTGATTATTACTATTATCATGCTAGCACTTAACAGTGTATTTTATGTCCTCCTGGCTGTCTATCTCGATCAAGTCATTCCAGGTAAGCAGGTAGTTATTGCATGTTACTTTAAATATTCTTAGTTTTTTGCTCATAAGGTATAACTTAACTGAAGTAAGTTTGTTTTGCATTTTATGTCCTAACCACATATGAACATTGAGAGTATATACAAATAAAGTAGTTTATTTTCAAATTTCTGCCCTACTAAATGAACATCTTCGGTTCTGTTTGTCAGCTTTCCATGGCTAACATGCAGTCTTGGAACTTTGACCATTCATTCTCTTCATCTGTCATCCTGCCAGGTCTTATAAATTCAAAAAACTCCTATCCAATAACCCTTTTGACTTTCCTGTTCATTTCTCATTTCTTTTGTCTGTGTTTCAGACTTTTGTTGTCCTATATGTCTACTAGGCACATGACTTTTAAATATTAAACTAGTGTTAAATAAATGAACAGGACATTTCCTTGGCAGTACAAGCCACCTTCTAAGTGCTTAGTAGTTACATATGGTAGTTAGTTACCTTATTGTACATAAGAAACCTCTGTTGTACATAGAGAACCTCTCCTTCATTTCAGAAGTTTTATTGGACTGTACTGAGACCTTTGCACTACCTCTCATCTAATTAACTACTTCAAATCCTGTGTAAGAACTCAGCATTCCCTTTAATTACAGTAGCCACTTGTACTCAGAACCCCTTTTTGGAGTACCCTAACGAACAACATATACTTGAAACATGTTAGTAGCTCATTTACTCTATTTAATATCTTTGTGTAGCCCTGTTTACCTGTTTAGTGTGCACATGGACAGTGTAGCAGTTGTATTATTTTTAGCTACTCATAGTAGACAATATTTGTCTTAAAAAGAATGAAATTAATTATTTTACTTCGCAGGAGGTCCAGAGCTAGCTGAGCTCCCAGCTGATTGACTTGTTCAGCTGTGCCATCTAGGACCTGCTTTCTTTTTTCTTTTTTTCTTTTTTAATTTTTTTACATTTATTTATTTATTTATTTATTTTCCTTTTTGTTGCCCTTGGTTTTTATTGTTGTAGTTACTATTGTTGTTGATATTGATGTCGTTGTTGTTGGATAGGACAGAGAGAAATGAAGAGAGGAGGGGAAGACAGAGGGGAGAGAAAGACAGACACCTGCAGACCTGCTTCACCGCCTGTGAAGTGACTCCCCTGCAGGCGGGGAGCCGGGGGCTCCAACCGGGATCCTTCCGCTGGTCCTTGTGCTTAGCGCCGCTGGTCCTTGTGCTTAGCGCCATGTGCGTTTAACTCGCTGCACTACCGCCTGACTCCCTGGACTTGCTTTCTTATACTTTTACCATCTTTGCCTAGGATCTAGCAGATTTGTTCCCTTCGTGGTTAGTAGAAGAGAGAGGGTGAATCTTCCCTCCAACTAATTCTTTTGCTTGTCTGTCTGACTAAATGCTTATAGCTGGAGCAGTAATAGTTACCAGAAAATTCAAGAGCTGATTAGATCAATAAGAATCTTTTCTGTGGTTGGGATCAGATCCATTTAAACATATGATTATCTGTAACAGAAGTGAATAAAACTATTTTATTGGGGGTGATTAATTGTTTATAGTACAGCTATTGAGAGAGATGAATAAAATATATAATGATGGGATTTTCCTTGGGTGGGGGAAAGAGGTGAATGAATATATACTGTGTGGATACCTTCTAACATATCTAACACACATATGTACACACACACACACACACACACACACACACACACCCTCAGAGATGACATGCTTTACTGCTTCACATTCTCCCAGAGTGCTGGCTGTGGTGGGGGGTATTGAATCTGGGATTTGAAAGCTTCAGGCATGAAAGTCTTTTTGCATAACCATTATGCTATCTTCCTTGCCCTGCCATTGCATTCTTATTCTTAGCAATTCAGAAATTATATGTGGACTAGTGTTAATCAAGAAAATTTTATCTTTCGTAGACTATTGAATTCATTTGTTAACTTTAGACTCTAGCTTTAGGTTGTCGTATGTTTTATATACTGCTTGTATAGTTTAAAACTCAGTTTTCAGAAATTATTTATTTTTTTATTTGATTAAAAAATTTTTTTTTTATTTAAGAAAGGATTAATTAACAAAACCATAGGGTAGGAGGGGTACAACTCCACACAATTCCCACCACCCAATCTCCATATCCCACCCCCTCCCCTGATAGCTTTCCCATTCTCTATCCCTCTGGGAGCATGGACCCAGGGTCATTGTGGGTTGCAGAAGGTGGAAGCTCTGGCTTCTGTAATTGCTTCCCCGCTGAACATGGGCGTTGACTGGTCGGTCCATGCTCCCAGTCTGCCTCTCTCTCTCCCTAGTAGGGTGGGTCTCTGGGGAAGCTGAGCTCCAGGACACGTTGGTGGGGTCTTCAGTCCAGGGAAGCCTGGCCGGCATCCTGATGGCATCTGGAACCTGGTGACTGAAATAATTTATTTATTTGATGACTTTATTTTTCAGGAGAATTTGGCTTGAGGAGATCATCTTTATATTTTCTAAAGCCGTCATATTGGTCAAAGAGCAAAAGGAATTATAAGGAGCTGTCAGAGGGCAACACTACTGGAAATATTAGTTTTAGTGAAATTGTTGAGCCTGTTTCTTCAGAATTTATAGGAAAAGAAGCCATAAGGTATGGTTTGAATCTTTGGCAGTTTGGGTGTAAGAACTGCCATGTTTAAATCCTCTCTTTTCATGGTGTTACTTTTGTATCTTTGGAGATCTTGGTACAAATCTGATGATTTTTAGAAACATAGTGTTAATAAGAACTACTTCCTTTTGTAAGTACTTATTTTCTTTGTAAATATTTAGAATAAGGTTGCTTCTCAGTTTGAGATGGTATGTTTCCATAGGAGTTAAAAATATAAAAATGTATTTACATAATTAATCGGTATTTAACCTTTATTATAAGATTGAAGCTATCTGTATAGATACATGTAGCCTCTATAATTCTGGTTACTATTATATAAGTTAGACAACAGTATATCTTCCTTTGTTAATATGTTAATTTCCCAGATCCATTGGTATTATGACCTATAGAAGCTTTAGCTTTATTTCTCAATTTTATATTTTATTTTATTTTTT